>NW_015209079.1:0-826 GCF_001447785.1 Gekko japonicus | reverse complement strand
AAAGGTGTTGGTGGGTACCACGGTGGGAGCCCCTACCCAAGACCTTCTGTGAAGTTTCTGTAGATTGCTGAATCCAAGATTCAGAAAAGTATACATTTCCATGGAACTGAAGGGATCGTTTCTCATGGACCTGATTACAACCTTGTTCTTTTCTGAGTACATGCTAGATATGAGTGGTTAGATATAGATGCAGAACCTCAGAGAGGTCCAAGGCTTATCCCTTGTTACAGTAAAGGCGGGCTAGGGTTTTTTCCCCTTCTTCTGGATATGGTAGGGCAGGTTCAGGAAGATCTGACCAAGCCAAAGGTCAAGGCATGCCCTTTAAAACGCCCATACTTGCTTTTGGAGTGTCTCACTTCTCCAGTTTCCTACCTGGTCTTCTGTCTTCTCCAGAAAATGGGGATCAGTGGTTGGGGCTTCTGAAGAAGTTGGAGGGACAGGCCTTCAGGTGATTGATCAAGATGGGTGGCCGTGTTAGTCTGTCTGTACCAGTAGAAAAGAGTAAGAGTCCAGTAGCACCTTAAAGACTAACAACATTTGTGGCAGGGTACAAGCTTTGGTGAGTCACTGCTCACTTCTTCTGATAACCTTCTGGTTGAGCTCTTGGAAGGGATGGATTGCCTCGTCAGGGTCGGAAGTGTTGCTGGTCTCCCAGACTGCTCTTCCCTGGTTTGGTGACCCTTCCCATCTGCCACCTGCTCATTAACGACATGGCCTACATTTATTTTATTTGTTTTGTTTGGTTTCTATCCTGCCCTCCCTGAAAGCAGTCTCGATCAGCAACTTGGTTCAGGTTTGTAGAGGAGGGACTGTGGCTCAGTGGTAG
>NW_015209078.1:0-823 GCF_001447785.1 Gekko japonicus | reverse complement strand
ACTGGGGGACCTTGGGCCAGTCACTCTCCGCCTAACCTACCTTACAGGGTGGTTGTTCTCAGTCAAATGGAGGATGGGAGAATGGCCACCCTCAGTGTTCAGGGAGCAGGGTGGTATACTGGTTAGAGCATTGTACTAGGAACGGGAAGACACGTGTTTGGATCCCCACCCTGCCAAGGGAGCTCACTGGGCGATCTGAGGCTGGTGACTGACTCCCTTTCAGCCTAATCTACCACACAGGGTTGTTGTAAGGACCAAATGGACTCAGGGAGAACAGTGTTGTAAGTCACTCTGGGTCTGCATTGGGGAGAAGGACAGGGTATAAATAAATAAATATTAACTCCATAGTTTTGAGTATTGGACTGTCCATCCCATACTGGATGTTACCACTTGGCCTGGCTACCTCATGGCAGTCCATCGTTTTGCTTGCCTTCTTCATCCCGATCTTCGCCTATGTAAACAATCTCCTCTGTGCCCCCAGCTACTCTTCATTCCAGGCCTGTGGTACTGTTCCCCAGTCACAGCAGGGGTGGGCATATGGTGACCGTATACAGGTGGTAACCTGGGCCACAGTGAACCCCTTATTTTTACTGCCTGCAGGGAATGCAAGAAGGTGGTGTTTTGTTGAGCACAGGGCAGGGCAGGGCAGACTATAGGTCTGGTAAGCTGCGGTTTGGCTTGGTGTGTCACGACTTTGTCCGAGCTGTCTTGTTCCTTTGCGGATGCATCACAAAGTGCTGCTGCCTGTGCCTCTCATGGGATGTGTCTAATCGGCTGGCCACCTAGCTAATAGATTGCCTTGGCATGGTAGACACCAGCAATG
>NW_015209077.1:0-829 GCF_001447785.1 Gekko japonicus | reverse complement strand
CCCAACTGATGGGTGGTGTTAGCAGGGGGCGGGGCTTATGTTGCCACGGAGAACAGCAACAGCGGCCATAACGTTTTAAAGAGCCCCTCCCGAGAGCTGAGGGAGCTAGAATGACCTCTTGCGTGTGATGTAGGAGCGGCACGCCGCTTGGACATCACACACGAGAGGTGGAATTTGCCCCTACGAGTCCAAGGCCACCACCCCGGGGCTCAGGGAGGCGGGGGGAACGTTTCACCCTCCCCCACCATGACCCAACTGATGGGTGGTGTTAGCAGGGGGTGGGGTTTATGGGCCCTCCCCCTGGGCTCCTGACTGGCGGAGCACCTCCGGTGCGCTCCGGCAGGAACCGAGGCCTGCTTGGGGCCAGCTCACGGTGAGATCAGGGTGTAAATGGTGTCTTGATTCTGATGCTTATTTAATTGCTGATCTGCTGTATGCATAGTGTTTTAGGATTTTTAGATTTTGGTTGATTTTCATTTTTATGATATCAAGTCATGTTCCAATTTGCCCTGAGGGCTTTGTGGAACCTTGTCGATAGGATATCCAGTTCAAAGAAACCTTTTCTGATTGGTTTTCTTGCCCGTGTGTAAATAAACAACGGTTGTCATACTTTGTAAAGACATAGATCACGGTTGTCAGTGAATAATGCTGAATGGACACACACAAGAATTTGTGGGAGTTTGTGTGGCCAGCTGCAGTTTGTTCACTAATGTCCTGTGGAAATATCAGGCACAGCATAAAGCACACATCTCATGTTTTTAACAGAATGCTTGTTTACGCACTCACAATGCAATCCTAAACAATGCAATCCTAAGCAGAGTTACACCTT
>NW_015209076.1:0-809 GCF_001447785.1 Gekko japonicus | reverse complement strand
GTTTATTAGATTTATATACCGTCCTCCCCTGATGGGCACAGGGCGGTGTCCAGCAGTTAAACAATAAGAACAATATCAAAATAACAATTTACACATAAAATATCATAAAATATCTTAAAATACCGCATAACTATAGCAGTAGTCAGATGACCAATCAGAATCCGGCCACTGGTGGACAATTGGCCGGAAAAAGCTGGCAAGGGAAGCTAGGGCCAGAGAAGCTGGGGGAGGGAGAAAGGGACGTCCGCTGCCTCCACCAAATGCCGGGCGGAAGAGCTCCATCTTGCAGGCCCTGTAGAACTGCAATAAGATCCCGCAGGGCCCAGATCTCACACGGGTGCTCATCCTATAAAGCCCTGGCCCTGTTCGAGGCTAGTTGGGCGTCCCTTGGGGCCGGGAACCACGAACAGATGCTGATTTGTGGACCTCAGTGCCCCCCCAACTATTCCCCCCAAACTTACATGGACAGAAAGGATACCAACCTCCAGGTGGAGCCTGGCGATGTCCTGGAATTACACCTCATTTCCAGACTACAGAGCTCAGTTGTCCTGTAAAAAATGGCTGCTTGGAGGGTGGATTCTGTGGCCTTATATTTCACTGAGGCCCCTTCCTTCCACAACCCCTTCTCTCCCAATCTCCAGGAATTTCCCAATGCAGAGCTGGTAACTCTAACGGACAAACTATACTTAAGGGGACGGTCCCTCTCTCCAAACGGCTTCTTCATCCCTAAGGGAAAGTGAAATATACTGGGTTTGTGTTGGAATTTCAAGTTGCTTACAGTTCAGCCATTGCAGAGTTAAATGTTGTTT
>NW_015209075.1:0-855 GCF_001447785.1 Gekko japonicus | reverse complement strand
AGATCTTTTAGGGTATAACATTCAAGGGGGGGAGGGGGCTGTCTCAGGGTCCTCTTCCTTTCGAGTCTCTCCTGTTATGTCCCCCAAAGAGCGTTATGCTCAAGGAATCAAAATCTTCTGGTGGTCCCCGGCCCGAAAGACATCTAGAAGAAGAAGAGGAGGAGATTGGATTTATACCCCACCCTTCACTACCCAAGGGAGTCTCAGAGCGGCTTACAAACTTCTTTCCCTTCCCCTCCCCACAACAGACACCCTGTGATGTGGGTGGGGCTGAGATAGTTCTGACAGAAACTGCTTTTTTTTCAAGAACGGCTGTGCCAGAACTACGGCTTGCCCAAGGTCATCCAGCGGGTGCGAGTGGAGGAGTGGGGAATCAAACCCGGTTCTCCCAGATTAGAGTCCGCGCACTTAACCACTACACAAACTGGCTCTACTTCGCACCAACCAGAGGTAGAGCCTTTTCGCCTTCTGCGCTGGCCTGATGGAACGCTCTCCCAAGTGAGATCTGGGCCCTGTGGGACCACATGCCGTTCCACAGGGCCTGCAAAATGGAGACTGTTCTGCCAGGCCTATGGTTGAGGTGACGGTAATTCCATCTGCCTTGGCCTCCCCTTGCTCTGCTGTTTTCCTGCAGTTTTGGTCGTCCATCTGTTACTTATCTTGCTAACACCATGGACACACATGCAGCACAGTCTCTCCTGAGAGAAGAAGCTGCGTCACCTTATTGGTTGCCATCTGATTGATTATTTGTAGACTGTTGTTATAAACCTGGCTTTAATATATAGTGATTGATTTATCTATTGTTTCAATATTGTCGTTGGTAATATGTTGTTACCCGCCCTGAGCCCTGCTGTG
>NW_015209074.1:0-863 GCF_001447785.1 Gekko japonicus | reverse complement strand
GCTCATTGTGCAATCTGAAGCAAAGCCACACCCTTCAAAGTCCATTGACGTCAATGGTCTTAGCAGGGTGCAACTCTGCTTCGGACTGCATTTTTAAGTGTTGCAACGGACAATGGCGTTATTAATATCTAGCGTGCATATCCCAGGTTTCTCATCTCTGCTTTGAACATTTGTTTCATTCACTTATGCCCTGCCGTTCTCCCCAGTGGGGACCCAAGGCGGCTTACAGTGTTCCCCTCTCCTCCATTTTATCCTCACAACGACCCTGTGAAGTAGGTTAGGCTGAGAGAGTGTGACGTAGAGTTGCCAAGCCCCCCTGGCTGCTGGCAGGGGGTGAAGCGGGGGCATTCATGTCTTTATTCATTCGATTTCTGTCCTGCCCTCCCCTCAAGCGGGCTCAGGGCGGGTTACAAAGTCCCACAAAGGGTTGCCAGCTCCAGTTTGGGAAACTCCTGGAGATTCGAGGGTGGAACCTGGGGAGGACAGGGACCTCAGTGGGAGGTCACCTTCCCAAACATCCATTTTCTCCAGGGGAACTGATCTATGTAGTCTGGAAGTGAGCTGTAATTTCGGAGGGTCCCAAGGCTGGCATCCCTAGTGTGACTGGCCCAAGGTCACCCAGCGGGCTGGCATGGCACAAGCTTGGGTCTTCCGGATTACTCCAACACTCTTAACCACTACACCACACTGGTTCTGCCTTTAGGTACACTTCATCTGAGACCCAGTGTGGCGTAGTGGCTAAGGTGTTGGGTTAGAGTTGGGGAAACCCATGCTCAAATCCTCACTCATATGTGAAGCTCACTGAGAGGCTTGAGCTGGTCAGTGTCTCTCATCCTAACCAAACCTCACAGGACTGTTGGGAG
>NW_015209073.1:0-839 GCF_001447785.1 Gekko japonicus | reverse complement strand
TTTAAAAGGAGATTAGACAGATTTATGGAAAGGGACCAACTCTGTCAGAAGCTACCAGCTATAGTAAACCTCTGAATACCAAAGCCAGGATGCAACAGCAGGGGAAGGCTTCTGCATCTATGACCTGTTTTTGGCTCTCCAGAGTAAGTGGTTGGACACTGTGTCAGACAGGATATTGGACTAAATGAGCCACTGGTCTGACCCACCAAGGGTCTTCTTATGTTTTTATGCTTTGCAGGCATGCATAAGGACCCACCAACCCACCCCTACCATCTTTGCCTAAAAAGGATCTCAGGCAGCAGGTCTGGGAAAAACTCTTGCTAGGGTCTCTGGAAAACGATTGCCAATCATAGTACATAACACTGCGCTAGAGGGACTGGAGGTCTGACCAGGTATAAAGCAGCTTAATATCTTGGAATGTCACCGAGTGATGAGCCTGGTTGACTATAATGGTCCCAGCATGTGATCTGAAGATCTTGCTGAAGCTAAGCAGGTCTGGGTCTGATCAGAGACTGCTTTCACTTGGATGATTTGCTCTGCCTTACCTCCAAACTGGAGCATTTTTTAATATTATCCACATGACATTGTTTTGTAATCTTTCCCAACCTGTTTTGGCATGTTCTTTCCATAAAGATAGAACAAATTTAGAGTCCAGTGGCACCTTTAAGACCAACAAAGGTTTATTCAAGGTATGAGCTTTCATGTGCAAGGGACACTTTTTCAAATACATTGGAATGGTAGATGAGGTTCTAAACGTATAGAAGGGATTTAACAGCAAATTAACATGATTATGTTATTCATACCTTGAATAAACCTTTGCTGGACTCTAAATTTCATCT
>NW_015209072.1:0-845 GCF_001447785.1 Gekko japonicus | reverse complement strand
CAAGCGCTTTAACCTTTCTTCATAGGGTATGTCCTGGGGGTTCGGTTAGAAGGGACTCCCTGAGGAATCTTGGGTATCTAGATAGCCCCACCCTGGCCTGAGGTGGCAACAATTCCTGTATTCTCAGCCTGCGGCTGGGAAAGGGAACTGGTTTGGGCCGCAGTTCCCTTCCTCTGTTGCTCCGTGGTCTACCAGGATTCATGTGGGAGGACGGGGCCCTCTTTCTCTCTCTGAGCAAAGACCTTTACTCTTAAAGGGAGTGGAGGGGAAGCCGCTGCCCCATCCAACGTATCCCCTTCTCTTCCCCCCCTCGCTTAGAGTTTCCAAGCATGGGTTGGGAAATTCCGGGAGAATTAGTAGTGGAACCTGGGGTAGGCAGGGTTTGGGGGACGGGGGAGAGGCCAGTGGGGTATAATGCCATAGAGTCCACCCTCTAAAGCATTCATTTCCCCCTGGGTCATCTGGAGATCAGTTGTAATTCTGGAAGACCTCCAGGATCCGCCTGGAGCAATGTTCCCTCTAAGCTGTGGAGTCTTGTGAGCAAAAATTCTACTTTGTGAGCTACTGGCATTAAATTTGTGAGTGAGCGATTTGGCTACTGCATATAAATTAGTTTGCTCTAGAGCCCTCCTTCCTGAGCTAAGGCAAAAATGCGTGAGCCGGAGGCTAAAAAACTGTGAGCTGGCTCGCACTAACACAGCTTAGAGGGAACACTGGCCTGGAGGTTGGCAAGTGTACCCCTGCTAGTGGGGGGTGAGTCCCATAAACGCCTTCTACTTAGGCCCCTGGAGGCTTTCTGTGTCACTTTTCAGTCGCCCCCCCCAACGGATCGTGGCGCATCAGCA
>NW_015209071.1:0-829 GCF_001447785.1 Gekko japonicus | reverse complement strand
TTTCTACCAAAAAAGCCCTGGTAATAATATTGCGTTATCAGTGTTTATATAGCACTTTGGAATGTTTATATACAATATTTTAACACGCTTTCCTCGCTGATGCTCACAGTTGATTACAGGGTGTAAAAGAGCACAAGGTATTGAACAAAAAATGCAGTAGGATTATTTATTTATTTGATTTTTACCCCACCCTCCCCGCTGAGGCAGGCTCAGGGCGGCCTGCATAAAACACATATCTAAATACAATTAAAATCCATCATAAAAACAACCACAACAGTTAGAAACAGCACAAAAAAAGTTATCAGGCACAAAGTGTCATAAACAATTCCAAAAGAATGGAATTACGAAAGTAACTTTGTTGCGGCAAAATTCGCAGCCTGCAGAGCCGGGAGGGAGGGTCTAGCCCAGCCTCGATTCCTGAGCATCATACCAAGGAACAGTCGTTTAGAAACAGTGCCTTTAACGTAGATTGATCCAGTAGGATCAAAAAGGGCGATAGTGCTATCGGAAGCAGAGTCTAGGGAAGCCGGCATGAAAACGAGTGGATCCAGCTCCTCAGAACAGAAACAGAAGATAAAAAGAAATGGAGGAAGCTGAGAATGCAGAAGGGGGGGGAAATCACATGACCAGATGAACATGGACCTCATGCACAGGTAGGGTTGTCAGTCCTCAGGTGATTTTTGGGGCTTCTGCCAGCCGGGGAAACCCCACCCCCAAACAATGGTATTGCTATGCAATGTCCCTAATGCAATGACGTCACTCAGAAGTGATGTCATCATGTTGGGGACACTGTGAGGCAATGGCTTGAGGGCAAAACTCTATGGTTTGA
>NW_015209070.1:0-538 GCF_001447785.1 Gekko japonicus | reverse complement strand
GTAATGGCGGCAGTACATTACAGTTTCCCTGCTCCTCCTCCCCCTGAAATGACCCTGGGCCAGTCGCAGTCCTCTCGGAACTCTCTCAGCCCCACCGACCTCACAAGAGGCCTGTTGTGGGGAGAGGAAGGGAAGGCGACTGTAAGCCACTCTGAGGTTCCTCAGGGCAGAGGAAAGCGGGGTATAAAACCCAACGCTGCTGCTTCTTCGTGTTTCCATTCTGCTGGGGGGGGGGCAGGAAGCCTCGTGATTTGTCTCTGTTCTAGACTTGCCCCTTTGCCAAGCGGATACGGTGTTTGTTGAGCCCAGATTGCAAAGACCTGGCCGTGGCTGTTCCCCGTCCCCAATCTGTTCACTGCACCAACCTGAGAGGAAAACTCCAAGAGAGAGCAGGGGCAGGTTCCTTCCTTGCCTCGGCCCTGGTTTTTTGGGGAGGGCGCAACTTGTCTCTTGAGTGTGGCATTGATGCCCCCCTGAAAATCACAACAACACAACGTCTTTAACAAACAGCCAGTCAAAGCCCAGAGCATGAAGTATT
>NW_015209069.1:0-856 GCF_001447785.1 Gekko japonicus | reverse complement strand
CAAATCGCCTAGTGTGAACAGGACCTCTGGTGAGTATTCCTCTATACAGTTATACTTCAGTAGAGTGAAGATGCAGTAGAACACTTTAAAAGACAGTGTGTTGTGGTTTGTTCTCTGTGGGTTCCATTAATCACTGCTCTTTCCATCTGATACTTTTCCGCATGCCAAAATCTAAGAGTGTACCTTTTTGTGATGATGGTGTGCCATTCTGACTTTTTAATCTCTGTTCATGTGCATAGCGATTCACTTTCATTAAAATGGATCCAGTTACTAACTTCCACTGATTCCACTAAGTATTGTTCCAGTAAAGAGATACTTCCTTCCATGGGGGAAGACTTGGAAAAGTCTTTCTTATCTGGAGAAAGACTTAGCAGAAGAACATCATTAGATTAAATTTAGTAGGGTTTTTTTTTTTAAAAAAAAAATAATAATTATGCAATTAAGGCTAAAATAAAATATGCAATTAAGGCTGGAATTTTATATTTGGCAAACAGGAAGAAAATCCAAGATCTTGCCCTCAAGCATGAGGTTCCTAGCCTTGCTGGACAGATAAGAACAGATATTGAACAGTAGTAACTGTCAAGTGACTGATTACTGGATTAATCTTGGCTGTGTGGCTGCGATCACACAGACTAAATAATCCACTTTCAATACACTTTCAATGCACTTTCCAACTGGATTTGGCCAGTTCACACAGTAAAACCCAGTTGGAAAGTGCCTTGAAAGTGGATTATTTAGTGTGTGTGATCACATATATGAACTGTTTCAGAGGCTCCTGTTAGCAAGGAAACAGTTATTACAGGATTGTATGTGTAGGGCCCCGATCTCACGCAGAGTTTGCTGCAGGAGAGCCACG
>NW_015209068.1:0-830 GCF_001447785.1 Gekko japonicus | reverse complement strand
TTTACCTCGGCTGTTCTTCCCCAAAGCTCCCACGCACATTCTAGGTAGATTATGCAGCAAGCTTGCGAGCACACAATGCTCTGGTCCGTCACAATCTGCAAAGTTCAGGGACGTCAGTCAAATGCTAGGTTACTAAGGTTGCTAAATTAACTAGCCATCGGAGCGGAGCTCACATGCCGAGCTCCGTCCCCGCCGCCATCTTGTTCTTAAGCACACACCCACACCTGTGATAGGATTATTTACAGTGCACCCCACATCCCATAGGTTAACTCTCAGATCCTGGCTGCCCGATAGGTGCATTTTAAGATATGTGTGGTCTATTGTCTTGAGAGCGAAGCTTGGGCCGCTCACATGTCCACGTGCGGACTTGACCGCATGCGTGGTCTATGTAAGAATACAACCCCCCTCCCCCCCATAGTTCAGATTCCCCCCTAACACACAAAGTCTTTTAGGTGAGCTGGCCTTCGCCACTCCATGGTGGAGTGGCATGATTCGGTAGCCGGAGCCATCAGGCTGTCAGGTAGCCCCGCCGTGGGTTTGTTCTCTCCTGTCTTTGGAATGTGTATTGCTCTGCAGCTGCATTTCGCTTTTGCTCCTTATCTGCCTGTTGGCCTTGAGTGCTCTTCACTCTGGCAAGAAGCATCTCCTGCTCACCCCTGAACCGTTGAAAACTTCCATGCGCTTTGTGTTAATTGTTTATTGGCTCTTAGGTGTAAGGGGGTATTGTATGAACCCACTATAATTGCTATTGCCATTTTGTATGTCTCATTCCTGAGTCAAAGAGTCTAAGTCGACTTCACTTTGCTCAAGTCAATAAAGCTGAACCTGTT
>NW_015209067.1:0-835 GCF_001447785.1 Gekko japonicus | reverse complement strand
TCTTTCTTTCTTTCTTTCTTTCTTGCCAGTTCCTGCCCATCCCAAGTCTCCACAGATCTTGAATTCACACTTCTGTTAAATTATCCATTCTCTCTCATTCCGAACGTTCATTTCTCGGCTCCTAATTGACGTAACCTCCCTCTGTCAGGTTTTTACTGTTTCCCAGTACCCAGCTCATATCCAAAGCACTGCTCTCATTAGTTCCTGCATTGTTGGGGCATATTTCTGTGCTCTAGCTGTAACGGCCACCTTTCCCCCAAGAAGCTCAAGGTGGCGTACACGGTTCTCCCCTACCCATTTTATCTGCAAGATTAAGTTGAGTGATAGCATGTGGCCCAGGTCATTTAGGAAGTCCCATGACAGAGTGGGGATCTGAACGTGGATCTCTCAGCTGCTAGTTCACACTCTAATCGCTGTACCCCACTCGGTTTCCTGAATCTGCTGCCCAGCAGATTCACTATAATATGAGACGAGGCTATAATCAAGCAACTTATCACAGTAGAGAACATAAGGTAGAAGAATTTTTTTTTAACATTTGCAAAAAGAACCTTTTAGCTTTAAACGGTTTATTTTGAAATCTTTATACGAAGGCATCAAAATTACTATTCGCATGAAATGAATACCCCCATTTATGTTTTATGTATGTTTGTTGTGTGTATTGTCTCTGAAAATAAATTTTTAAAATCTTAAAAAGGAAAAAAAAAGATTCACAATCATACGGAAGGTTTAAAGTAAAGGCGACCCCATAAGGGTTTTAAGACAAGCGATGAACCAAGGTGATTTGGCCATTGTTTGCCTTTATGCAACAACCCTGGACTTCCTTGATGGCCTCTCA
>NW_015209066.1:0-833 GCF_001447785.1 Gekko japonicus | reverse complement strand
TTAAAAAACACAATCATGGGGTTAAACTCATCTATCCCTAAAAGCATAATCATTACCCACCCTTTTAACCCTAAAACCAGGCGTCCACTCCATAGCCCATTAGTCTGTCTGGCCTCTTCGTTCAAGGTGAGTATAATTGTTCTGTTGGGGTACCCCCCAAGAATAGTCCAGTCTGGAAGGGCCACAGGAGAAAATAATGTGACCACCCCATCCTCTGCCGCTGCCCCCTCCGGGCCTGCACATCGGAACTCCACCACAGGGTCTTCAGGACAAGGAGGGGCCGCATCTCAGTCTCTCTGGGGGCTCTTCATCAGAGGAAGGCGACACAAGCATCTCACAGGACGCGGAAGGCAAATGAAGGTCAAGGGGACCTGGTCTCGAAAGGTCCTCAGAAGAGGCCACGGGAAGCAAGGCCGTGGCCATGACGGGGGGTGGGTCTTGCCGCTTCTTGCAGGGTCCCATGCAGCACTCGAGCGTCTCGTAGTTGACCAAGAGGAGACCCCCGAAGAGCAGAACGAGCGTGAGTGACACAACAAGACCCAACAGAAAGTACTCCGACTTAGCTGGAAAGAGAAGACAGCGGGTATCACCAGTTGCCCCAGACCACCCAACACGTTTCCTCGTGGCCCTCCCCACTCCTTTGTTTTAATCCCTAGACTCCCCTTCAGAGGGTGGAGTACCCTGTGACAAAGGACGGAAAGGTGCGTTGGCTTTCCAACGGTTCTCCACCCTTCATTGCCCCAATGGAGCCTACATAGCGGTCAGATTGCCTGAAGCAAACATAAAGATGTGCTAACCTGGGCTTCCCCAATGGGGTGCCCATGGGCACCAGG
>NW_015209065.1:0-848 GCF_001447785.1 Gekko japonicus | reverse complement strand
CTTGATTTTTCAATGATCTGTTTGCATTTAACTCAACTGTGTTTGTCAGGGTACTTGTGTGTCAGGTTACTTGTGTGCTAAAGCAGCACAGTACAATATATGTGGCAGTACTCCACATGCATACACTTTCACATAGGCTTATGGGAGTTGTAGTATTCTTCCTGCATATCATTTAATTGCCTCGTCAAAGCACCCACGAACTACCCATGATCTACTGCACAGTTGCAAAAGCTGCTTGCAAAGCAGAAGGAAATGAAACTGAACCAGTACAGCTACTGTGCAGTCAAATCGCTGAGCTGTGGGGCAGCTG
Organism: Gekko japonicus; assembly: GCF_001447785.1. Lineage (NCBI taxonomy): Eukaryota > Metazoa > Chordata > Lepidosauria > Squamata > Gekkonidae > Gekko > Gekko japonicus. The sequence continues at coordinate 538 of NW_015209065.1, read as the reverse complement.
CTTGAGGGCAGACTGTGTTAAGGCGAAGAGATCTGGGGCTTGGCTACGAGTGATCTCGGTAGTTGAACACTGCCTGCCACACTTGCCCACTACAAAGTCCAGAGCATGCCTACTGCAGATGTTTGCATGAGACTGATTTCCCACAAGCCGCTGCTCCTTCCTCGCGCTTCCCTTTCCCCTGATTACATGAGTCAATTTCCCACTACTTGCTGTGCGGCCGCATTTTGCCCCGCAGCATCCCCTGATTTCTCCCATGTCTACTCAATCTTCAAAAACCAGGATCAAGTAGACGCAGGGGGAATCGTGCGAAGCTGTGGGGCAAAATGTGGCCGCACAGCAAGTAGTGGGAAACTGTCTCATGTAATTGGGGGAAAGGGAAACGTGAGGGTGGAGCAGCGGCTTGTGGGAAATCAGTCTGATTGTTTAGACAGACTCTGCTCTCTGCATGGTGAAGGCATTGCCGTACAAGTGATACAGGCAATTCATGATGACAATGGCTTATCATGGCGGATGTTAGTCTCAAAGAATGTTAGTGCCG
>NW_015209064.1:0-830 GCF_001447785.1 Gekko japonicus | reverse complement strand
GTAGCCTAGACTTGAGGCTAGGATTTTTCATCCCAGTGTGCATCACAAGCACAATGATGCTGCCAATTCAAACCAATTGGCAGCTATTAGCATCATTAATGAACGCTTTGGATGGACACTGAAGGGTAGCATTTTATTGAAGCACAGCATTCATTTTATGACTGATTTATATGATTTATATGATTTGCGAGTGATCTGTCTATTTAAACAATTGCCCGTTGAGTGTAGCAGTCACCTAGCAAGGGTGGGGACGGACGCAGAACTCAATCTGGCTGTGTCAGAACATGTAGACGTGAAAAGCCAATAGTATTTTTCACGCAGGAACAAATATGGTGAAGGAACCAAGTGAAGCAACCTGTCTAATACTGATCAACAAAGTATGGGTCGACAAACTACTGAACCAAAGGCTGGGGGAAAAACAGGTCCCTGTTTGCAAGGGGCAAACGGGAGTCGAGTTGAACAGGCATATGACTGAGCATCCTTAATCCAACGGACACACTTAAAATGCCAAACTGTATCAGGTCAGTTTCCAAGAGGAAACATTTCAATATCCCCCCTTCAGAGTATTTACAGTAAATTAACTACTTCAGAGAAATATTTCTTTAAAATAACAACTTCCCACTAGATTCATGATAAATGCCTGGAAACTGGTGACATGCTAAGGTCGGACTGTTGAATAGAATATGACCTGTACTGTGTTCTGAGGCATTTATGTTCAAAAAAGAGAATGACTTCCAAAATACTTTGATAACACATGGATTTTAATATTATTATTACAGCACGACTTACCCCAAGCTTTCTACATTCACAGGCAGGACCTCCCCTCTATT
>NW_015209063.1:0-825 GCF_001447785.1 Gekko japonicus | reverse complement strand
TGTTGTTAATAGACCTGGCGTTACACAGCCCCAATAGCAGAGGGGGGTTCTCCCTTCTGACGGAGGGGGGCCCCACTGCCAGCCACCCTTGGGATGGGCTGTAGGCTGGAAGGGCGCCGAGCCACTTTGTTTCTCTGCGTCCTTCCCCACCTAGGCCCACCGCAAAACTTCCCCTTTCCCAAGAGCACCGGAATTTGGTTCCCAGACATTTATTACCCTGGCGGTCTCTGCAGTCCTTCAGACCACCAGTGAGTTGAATGACAGAGAGATAACAAAATCCACTCCTCGTGCAACAGAATAATACAATCTAAATCTTCTGCTATCAAATACAATCTGAGTGCTGCTATGCAAAATACAATTTACCTGACCTAACTAGTCATACCAGGGAGTCTTATTTACCTAAACATTTTAAGTCCCCGGTAGTCACAATCACACCATACAGCACTCATCCGCATCCCCGCTAGCAGGCAAGCCAACATACACCCACATATACTACTTCACATGCACACCAAGCTGTTGCCAGACAGAAGGATTCTGCATCTGTATCCACAACTACCAAGGATGAAGGTGCTCGACCGCTGCTTCTGGCACTTGAAGATGTTCCCCGTGCTTTCCAGTAGGTGGCTCCGTTAAACTTCGGGTCCCCGGCTTTTCTCAGCTACAATACAGAGACCTTACAGGGGAGTCACAGTCCGTCAGTGTATAGAAATATTGATTTCTAAAAGCCCCTGCCTTCCCCTGGGATGTCTTGCTGATAACCTGCTGTGTTGTATTTCCTGTTGAAACCATATGGCCCCACATTTGGCCGAAACTTTATAGCCCTGC
>NW_015209062.1:0-842 GCF_001447785.1 Gekko japonicus | reverse complement strand
TCAAATGAGAATATCTGAAGCATCCCTAGTCACTATTCCTTGGTATCCTAGTTGTAATATAGTTGCTTACATTGCTTAGTTATTGTTTCATGGTTGTTTCTTATCTTGGTATCCTAAGCTGCGATCACACGTGCCTCTAGACCTGACATAGGTGCAAATGCCTGACCGATCTAAAAGGAGCGATCAGACAGCAGCATCTGGGAAGCGTCCTGCAGTCGTCGGCAACCCGTGTTGCTCTGCCACAGAAGCGGACGTAAAAGACACCGGGGAAAGTCTGTAAACGGGTTCCACCAGGCCACGGATGGATTTTCCCCTGTCTGATCACTTCAGCATCCTCTCAAGCCATCAGGATGGTCTGATCAGGCCATTCCGGCTCAGTGCCTCCCCCCCCCTTGCAAGTATGCACATCATCGCATACTCCATAGGGGGCCCTCAGTGTGGAGGTGCGATCCCTCGCTTATGCACATGGGAAACAAATGGCCAAAAAGAACCCCACGACTCACCCACAGTTACATCTGATCACACAGTGTTGGGCTGCACCTGCAGCGACAAAGAGAGGTGTGATCTAACAACTGCACGTCAAATTCCTCCAGAGGGAATTGCCTCGCTTCCCCTCCGCCTCCACTGGCACATGTGACGACAGCCCTAGTTGGGCAGACTAGTTTGGTATCCTAGTTTGAAATGAGGTGCCTGTCCATGTCATTTGGCTGTCTTTCTTCATCACTCTTCTGCTTTCAGCTATCAGGGAGGTTTGTCTGTCTCCCTCTACTGATATCTCCTGCCGGTGGGTGAAGACTTCTCTGTTTGGTTTGTTGTACCCCAAGTAACGGTTATCGGCCCTC
>NW_015209061.1:0-932 GCF_001447785.1 Gekko japonicus | reverse complement strand
TATGTTCTTAACTCTTCCTTACACTTCATTTTTCCATAGGATCAAGGATTTTTACCTACAGAGTGAGACTTTCTCACCCCTTCCCTTTTCCACTGCAGCCTAAAATGCTGTCCTTTGAAATCCTGTTTCTGGGGGGCATTTCTGGCTTCTGCAGATGGGGGGGGGATCAGTAGGCAAATTATTATTAATAATTATACTTTGTAATAATTTTATCATGGGGTCATGAAATTAATGTGGTGACAGACTTCACGTTCCTGGGATCCCAGATCACCGCAGACTGTGACAGCAGCCATGAAATTAAAAGACGCCTGCTCCTTGGGAGGAAAGTGATGGCGAACCTAAACAGCATGATAAAAAGTAGAGACATCACCCTGCCAACAAAAATACGCATGGTCCAAGCAATGGTATTCCCAGTAGTCATGTATGGCTGTGAGAGTTGGACTATAAGGAAGGCCGAGCGCCGAAGAATAGATTCTTTTGAACTATGGTGCTGGAGGAGACTCTTGAGAGTCCCTTGGACTGCAAGAAGATCAAATCAGTCAATCCTAAAAGAAATCAACCCTGACTGTTCCCTGGAAGGCCAGATAATGAAACTGAAGCTCAAATACTTTGGCCACCAAATGAGAAGGGAGCACTCACTGGAGAAGACCCTGATGCTGGGAAAGATTGAAGGTCAAAGAAGACGGGGACGGCAAAGGATGAGATGGTTGGACAGTGTCAGTGACGCAACGAACATGAAATTGAGCCAACTTCAGAGGACAGCGGAAGACAGGAGGGCCTGGCGGGAGCTGGTCCATGGGGTTGCAAAGAGTCGGACTCGACTGTGCGACTGAACAACAACAACAACAACAACATGAAATTATGTTTCATAGATATATACACTGTGTTCCTTAGGATGACTTATTTTCCTCTGTTAAGTCGTCTTAAGGAAC
>NW_015209060.1:0-835 GCF_001447785.1 Gekko japonicus | reverse complement strand
TTTCACTACATTTGCCAGGATTGCTGCTGCTGTATGGTACAGTTTAATGTCTGGGAGCGCCAACCCTCCTATACAGGGTGGTCGTCGCATTGTGCTAAATTTGATTCTAGGGTTGCAATAACTCCATATGAATTTGTTCCAGTGTGCCTGCCATTGGCGAAAACGTTGTGTTGGTATTGACATTGGTAGAGTTTGGAAAAGATACAATAGTTTGGGAAAGATGAAGGTTTTAATGGAGTGGATCCTTTCGAGCCATGTTAATTTTAAATTGTGCCATTGTAAAAGTTTATTTTTAGTTTGTTCAATGATTTCACCATAATTGATGTTGAATAATTTTGTTAGGTCTGCAGGGATTTTAATTCCTAGATAGGACCATGATTGTGTTATCCAATGGTAGTTAAATCTGGTTTTGATAAATTTTTCAGTTGATGGGGTCAAATTGATCGGATATATTGTCGTTTTTGTTTCATTGACACGGAGTCCAGATACTGTTGCATAGTCAGAAAGAAGGTTATCTAATACTAGAAGAGACAATTTAGGGTGTTGTATGTAGACTACAAAGTCGTCCGCAAAGAGACTTATTTTAAAAACGTGTTGATTAATGGCTATTCCTGGGATTGTGTCTTGAAGACGTATCTTAGAAGCAAGCGGTTCAATAACAAGGGCAAAAAGAAGGGGGGGATAAAGGGCACCCTTGTCGAGTGCCTCTGGATAAAATGAAGTTCTCAGATGTAAGGTTGTTGATATGAAGTTGAGCTGTAGGGGATTTGTATAAGGCTGTAATGATATTCTGAAATCTCGGGCCGAAATTCATTTGTTTGATGGTTTCAAATAA
>NW_015209059.1:0-742 GCF_001447785.1 Gekko japonicus | reverse complement strand
ACTTCGTTGTTAAGCGAGCGACTTAACACCAGGGACCTGGAAGCCCTTAGGTGGTCCTCTTCCATAAAGGACACGGGTTTCTCTCCAGGTCCTACAGGTCTAGACCTTGGAGGTGGATCTGCACGATAAGGCCTTGCCGCATCGATGCTGAGATGTTCTTTTCTCTCCCGCAGCTTTACATCCTGAGCCAGGGGCAGTGTATCTACAAGGGCGCTGTCCCCCACCTCATCCCCTACCTAAAAGGGGTGGGCTTGCATTGCCCCACCTACCACAACCCGGCTGATTTCAGTAAGTGACGACCGCGGCTGGATAAGAAAATTAGGTACAGTCGCGGATGATGGGGGTCTCGCAGATGATGGAGGTCCACAGATGGCTTGTATCGCCACCTTGAACCAAGAGGAAAGGCAGGGTATAAATGTAAATGAAATAAATGTTAGCCCGGGTAGCTAAATGGAACCTCCAGGTACAGGAGCAGTGTACCAGGTGCTGGGCACAGGAAGAAGGGAGGGCTGCTTCTTTCCTGCCGTGGTTGATCCTGCAAAAGGTGGCCTTTGACTTGACCCTGCAGGGAAATATTCTTTACTGGAAGCCCCTGCCCTAAATATGGTTGACCCCTTTACGTGGCAATAGAAATGCACAACTCTGTCTTGAAAGCTGATGTAGCCCCTCGACGGCAGGGAAGTGCTGCGGCCCAGGGCAGAGCCTCTGCTTGGCATGCAAAGGATCCCAGATTCAGTCCCTG
>NW_015209058.1:0-836 GCF_001447785.1 Gekko japonicus | reverse complement strand
CTCTCTGAGATAGGGGTGCCAGCTCTGGGCTAGGAAATAACTGGAGATTCTGGGGGTGGAGCCTGGAGAGGGTGTGGTTTGGGCGGGGGAGGGACCTCAGGTGGGCACAGTGCCATATGGTCCATCCTCCAAAGCAGCCATTTTCTCCATGTGAACCGATATCCTCTGGAGAGCTACGGTGATAGTGGGAGATCTCCAGGTCCCACTTGGAAGTTGGCAGCCCTAGTGTGAGTTGGCTGCCCACAGTGCTACCTGTTAGCACAAAAATGAGATCCCCGTGCAGTTTCTCCCCCACCCCTGAGAGAGGAATGCCTTCGGACGCAAGTCTGGAGGAATGCGCATTCTTGAAAGGGGAGGAGAAGGCAGAGAATGCGCGTCAGCAGTGTGGCCACGGAGAAGCCCGTGTCAAAAGCTCAACACTGTTCAGGGATGTGGCACAGTTAGCTTAACCGGTCTTCTGAAATGAATAAGATCAAGGTCAGCGGGGGCGGTAGCTCCACCTGTCCTACCACTGCACAGGATTGGAAGGAATCTGGGTCTCCTGCCGTGCCTGGCGTCTTCACGCTTGCCCACGTGACAAATCGGTGACATGAGTCATAAGACCCAGTGACCATAATCGTAAGACCATGACTCATAAAACCTGGACTCGGCAGCCCTGCAAATGCACCGAATGACTCAACAGGGGCAGGCATTAAGCGGTCAAGACGGCATTGTTCTTTGCATTCCCTAACAGGGAGAAAAGTCCAACACTGGAAGGGGAAGACGGCACTGAAACTCCAGCACCCTTTCGTAGGGGGACGGGACAGTGGCTTGGTTCTTGTGGTGGTTCTTTTGCA
>NW_015209057.1:0-821 GCF_001447785.1 Gekko japonicus | reverse complement strand
TGCTAGGTTGGTAGGAGCTGGGACCAGAGCTGATTCCATCATGCAGCACTCGGGTCTCGAACTGACGACCTACATACCTTCCGGTCTGCAGCGTCTTAACCTCTGAGCCACCGTGGCACCCTTCAGTCAGGCTTACCCATTTTTAAAGATCACTTCCTATATACTAGAAGAGTACCCAAAGAAACTTTCCTGGGTTTCTTTATGACGACTATTGAAATACTGAAATGACAGTCAACGTTTGCGCGGAGGGTTCTCTCCCCCCCCCATCATCCACATATCCAACCTGCCCACTTGGCTCCTTAAAGCCAAAGCTGAGGACTAACAGTGTTTTTAAACCACTTAACTCAGCGCAAAAGCGGTGATAAAAAAAGAAAAGGACCAGATCAAGACTGTAATCACAGCGGTGGGTCAGGAGGAAGAGATGGGAGGAAAGGCAGAGATTGAAGTATTTCGGGAGGGAAAAGTAAGAGAGGAGTGTGCAGGATCATTAATGTGGAAATCCTGAAGAGGAAGCATAAAAGAAAGTGAAGCCAGCATGCAACACAGAGCGGAATTCCCGTTCCACATGGGTTTCGTAAAACAACAGAGGGAAAAGCCAATGCAGAATCAGCCTCTGATTTCTAACCCTTGACCCTAACCAGCTTCCGAACAAACAGTTCTGATTGAAATGGGGATGACCATATATGCGCTTTTGCATTACCACTGTGTGGACGTAGAGAAACATCTCAGTTATAGTAAAGATCTGCTTTCCTCAGACACTGAAATAAAAGCGGTGGTTCAACGGGGGTGGGTGGGCATGCTGTGCTTGGGGATTACCTTTA
>NW_015209056.1:0-838 GCF_001447785.1 Gekko japonicus | reverse complement strand
CCAAATCATGGGCGTCGGTTGGTGCTCACTGTCCCGCAAGCTTTATACTGCCTATAACCCCACCAACGCCAAGGCCAAGCCTCTGCTTTAGGCCTTAGCGCCCACTGAGAGGCCCAAGGCCCCCCGAATACCTTGCCGCAGGTCATCCAGAATGATGTCCATGCCCATATCTGACAGGTGGATCCCATCTTGTCTATACAGCTCAGCCCTCCCCGCATGGAGAGCAGGGTGAGGCAAAAAGCTTCCCAGACCACCCTCGAGAATCCTCTGTAACTCCCTGTTCGCCTTCCGACGAGCCTTGTCAATTGCCAACTGACTCCATGCTCCACGCCAAACTCGACGCGGCACGATTGCTGACCAAATAATGAGGGTATCCGGCCATCGCCTGTGAATCAGCTGGAAATCGTCGCGGGCCTGCAGGATAAACGCCTTCCCCTTCATTAGCCCCAAATCATTTTCCCCCAAATGGATAACTAGAACTTGCGGCGGGGGGCCGACCGCATCCTGGAACAACAACTGAACAAGGCCCGCCCACTGCAAACCGCAATGACCACGCCACTCCACAGCTGCCCACTGACTCAGGCCCAGCTGTGTGCCCGTCGGCGTTCGTCTAGCTCGGTGAGCAGCCCAAAAAACAAAACTGTGCCCGCAGATTAAAACCATCTTCCTCTCCTGCCGGGCAAGCAAACCTAAAACAGAGAAAACAGTTAATCGAGGCATTGCGAAAGGACTCCCCAGTCGATCTACTTGCGTCCCAACAATGGACGAACATAGCCCTTGTAAGTCCTTGATCGCCATCGCCCCAGCCACTGGATATCACCTGCCGTGTATCCCATGG
>NW_015209055.1:0-830 GCF_001447785.1 Gekko japonicus | reverse complement strand
ACATTTCCACATTTCCAATCAACCATACAAAATCTGCATAAAAGGAGGTCAACTACCCGAGCTCCTGTGTCATTTAAACTGACAACCAATATACGCCCAAACTCCTAGTAAACTGAGATGTACCTTGCCCTAAAGACTTGTTTCTTTTTAAACAGAATTTTTTATTCACCCAAGAAACACGATAAATCGAGCGCTGCATTAAGCCCATTTGGTTGTTCGGATTTGAGTCTATAAGTCCAGAATGCCTCTCTTTGCAACAGGACTCTTTTCAAATCTACATTGTTGTAAGGCTTATTTCTGACTACTTCTAATACTAAACACTTGAAGTCATCTGGGTCATGATTGACTTCTATGAAATGCTGGACCATGGGGGCGGTGGGGTGTTTATGCCTAATTTTTGATTTATGTTCAAGAATCCGAGTTCTCAGCATTCTGGATGTTTGTCCGACGTACCTGCGTTGACAGGAACATATTAAAAGGTATACTACTGATTTTGTGGCGCAGGAAGAGAGGTGATTGATTTGTTTCTTTAAGAGAACGTCTGGAAAATCCAATGTGTCAGTTTCTAGCATAGAAGGACACGCAGCGCATCTACCGCACCTGCGATGTCCGATCAGAGAATCGCCTTGATGTTCCCTTTTAAAGGCGTCTGCTCTCATTAATTTATCTTTTAAGTTTTGAGTTCGTCTGAATCCTATTCTTAATGGAGTTTGGCATGCCTTAATATCATTTAATATATGCCAATGTCTGTTGATGATGGTTCTAATTTCCCATGCTTTGGGCGTATAGTTAATTGCCCAACTGAACCCACTATTGTCATCAGACCTTTT
>NW_015209054.1:0-835 GCF_001447785.1 Gekko japonicus | reverse complement strand
GCAGCTCCTTAAAACGACCATATAATACAATTAAAGGGCTCAGTAATACTAGTCCTTCCGACAGATTCAAAATGGCGTACTGTGGATATAACCCCATTCAGCGATGATCATGATACTGTGGCTCTATCTTCATATAGGGCCTATCACTACCTCTGATGCTACTAACGGTAATAGTTGATGGTCCTGGTGGTAGTGGTGGGCGGCTCCTGATTAAAAGCCTGGCGGAAGAGCTCCGTCTTGCAGGCCCTGCGGAACATCATGGCTGGCAACCTGCCCTACCTGACTCTCCTACCCCTTGTGAGTTATTCCCTCCGTGTGCCCACGGAACGCTCACAATCCAGGATTGGGAGGGCATTACAAAATAGAAATGTGCCGCTTGTTTTACCTGTGTATAATATGTCAGGATGGCTTCATGGTCTGTCCACTGCCTAGAGCCCCACGTTTTTGGGGATTAGGCAATTTATAAATATAATGAAAACAAACGCATACATACATACTCTAATGTAGGCCCTTCCAGTCCACATTTGGACTAGTTCCCCCCAGTTGCTCACAGACTGGATAAACTGGGCCGTATGTTTGACATGTCTGTCCTAAATGCTCGAAACAAGATGACCCAACACCTTTGCCAGCTCTAAGACCCTCTTTTTCTCAGATGGACTCATCAAAAGTGATGTGATTGACCAGAATTGTACACAGCAGTCCAGTGGCATCCATGCGGCTGCGGCTGCCAACTCCAGGTTGTGAAATTTCTTGAGATTTGGGGTGGGGGCTGAACCCTGAGAAAAGTGGAATTTGGGGATGGGAACGATAGCAGTGTGGTATAATTAGGGATGCC
>NW_015209053.1:0-711 GCF_001447785.1 Gekko japonicus | reverse complement strand
CTCTTACTTGAATTGTGTTCTCAGAGGTTACTCATGGTCTTTCGACTGTTTAAGAATCACTGCTTTGGATCCTGAGTGGAAGTGGAAGGCATTTTACATTGCACATCTTTCCTCTCTCTCCCCTTGGAGTCCCCTATAGATCTGCAGTGGAAAAGTTTATGCTGGAGTGAGGTCATGTGGACTTTTGGGGGAAAATGCTTTTTGGCATGGCATGGGAGTGTGCAATAAGGAGAGACAATGTAGTAAAGTTGCCCTCTTGGTAAATGGAAAGTTTTCTCTGCTGCATTTCCTCTGCCAGCAGAAGAGGAAGGTGGGGGTGATTTCTTCTCATTACCCCTTCCCACTATATGGCACCTGTGTCTATGAGAGACATGTGAACTTTAACATCGAGAATTTGTTTGTCACAGGAGTGAGGGGGGATGCAGGAAAGGTCTGCAAGAGCTTTTCACTTGCAGTGCATAAGATCCAAGCCAGTGTCTTAATGGATCCATTACCTTCCCCCATTTTAAAAGTGAATGTTAGTTGGCCCAGCAGAAAACATATTTTTACTTATTTTGCATTAAGTAGCACAGTTATAGACTGCCAAGGATGCCTGAAGAGTCAAAAAGTGTGGATCCTGAATTTTCCTGAATGTGTTTTAGCATTCAGCAGTCCCTTGCCTTTCATGAGATTTTGTAAAACATTTATTGTACTGGCCTATACAAAAGGAGG
>NW_015209052.1:0-839 GCF_001447785.1 Gekko japonicus | reverse complement strand
TCCCAGGGAAAGCGAACTCGCTGGCAGATACATTGTCCCGCCTCCCGCAGCACAAAAGCCGGCGGGAGGAGGTCCTAGAGTCTATGTTTACACCTTTCCACCTGGGCAGGGCGGTGATGACGCGGAGGCAGGCTAAACTTTCCTCCTTTCTGCCCTCCCCTCCTGGGGGAAGGGAGGCCAAATTCGCCGCCGCCTTTTCGGAGCTCGACAAGCGGGAAGTGGAGGTGGGGGGGGGAGTTAGTGCTGGGGCTGAATGGTTGTTGGTATAAAGACACAAAACTGTTCCAAACCTGTTGCGGGGGGAAATTATGGGGCTCAATTCTCCAGCATTCCGCCGTCCAAGAGGTGACCTCTTATAAGTTCCATGGCCAGGGTCCCTTTGCCGTGCCCCTGGGGGGGGGGGGTTGCGAGCCTGCACACCCCCTTCTTCGGCTGGAGTGCAGTTTCACCCCCGGGAGGTCCGGGAGGTGAGTCTGCTAGCGCGCCACCATAAACCGGAAGTCTTCCACGGGAGGGTATTTCCATGGACTTCATCACCGATTTACCTCCCAGCAAGGCCATGACAGTAATCTGGGTGGTTGTGAATTTATTCTCCAAGCAGGTTCATTTCATTCCTTTCCCCATTGTGCCAACGGCTCGGACTTTGGCCAAAGCTTTCCTCAACCATGTGGTCAGGCTCCACACACTACCTACCAAAATAATAATGGACAGGGGCCCCCAATTTGTTTCAAAGTTTTGGGGTGAGCTCCTGGAACTTAGGCATTGAATGGGGCCTGAGCAGTGGTTATCATCCAGAGACTGGTGGCCAGTCCGAACGGGTTAATCAAACGCTTGAACAA
>NW_015209051.1:0-837 GCF_001447785.1 Gekko japonicus | reverse complement strand
GTGTCATGGTGCCTTCTAATGTTCTTGACGAGCACATGAAGGAGTATGTACAAAGCTCGCAGTGCCCAGCCATTTCATGTTTTCCCCTGGGTCCTAGGCTCAGAACTCTGAGCATGAAATTTCTGTAGTGAATGTCAATAAATCAAAAGTAGGTTTGCAGCTTACAGATACACACTTGAACAGCATACTCAAGATTGCAACAGCACAGACATTTTGATGAAATAATTCAGAGCAAGAGGTGTCAGTTATTACATTGTTAACATAAAATAAAAATATGCTAATGTTTTAAGCATGTTTTTATTTTAAGTTAAACAAATCTTTAATTGTGTTTGTGTCCTTTATAAAGTTTATATCTCCGCTACCTAGCATTACATTGTATGACAAACATGGCCCAGCCCAACAAGGTGTCATTTACATTAGATCCAGCCCTCATAACAAATGAGTTTGACACCCCTGCTCTAGAGAGCTGTTGCCAACCAGAGCAGACAATACTGAGTAGACAGATCAATGGTCTGACTCAGTATAAGGCAAATGAGTGTGTTTTTGTTAAGAAGCAAGCTAATATTCACCTATACTCAAATGATCTGGTAATTTTCATGGAGGAATCTTCTATAGCTGCTGGGCTTCACACCCATTAGAAAACAAGGCTGTGGTTTGAAGATCCCCTGCCAGCCGCCACAAAATAGGTTAATCAGTTACAATTCTCTGAGTAGATCAATGGTCCATCAATGGCCCAGCCTTGTATTTCCAAGGCGTGAAGCAGAGACAGGGCTGCCAACAGTAACCATGCATCCCCAGACAAAGATTCTACCCAGGAATGGAGGCAGATTTTAAGGA
>NW_015209050.1:0-850 GCF_001447785.1 Gekko japonicus | reverse complement strand
ACACTGGCATCCCTAGATCCAGGTAAGGCCCCAGATTGCCTAAGAGAGCTTTGCAACCAAGTGGGGATTTTAACCTGGGCCTTCTCAGTCTGACACTCTGGTCCCTACACAGAAAGACTGCATGCTAACCTCATAAAGTCTGCAAAGCCTAGCCTGTCACAGCTGCAGTCCTGTGGTGGCCAACTGAGCTACAAACCAGGAAATCCTCGATTAGAATCTTTAGCAGAAACTCCCCTCCTCATCGCCTTAGGCAGTCCCTCCCATCTCTTGGCCTTAAACCGCATTCTCTATCTACCTCGGTAGTTTCATATTTACCTCCAGATCCTGTACATAAATGTGTACTAAAAATATTTATTCAAAATGTTTTAGTGACTCTGCATCCCTCTGGCGGGGATCAAAAGGGCTGCATCCTGGTGTTCCAGATGTGCTCTGGGGCTTTTCCAGTCCTCCTCCCTCATGCTACAGCCTCTCATGTTTCTCCAAAAAGCTATTCTTCAGGGTTAATGCGCAACGTCATGTGTAGATGGAAATGAGCAGCTCTCTCCCCAGCCTCACAATGTGCTCATGGACGTGCATCGTGCTCCCTACAGAGTTCTTTGGATCTCTGCCTGGGTTATTTTCGTTCAGGATCTCAAATTTAGTTTCTTTAGGCTGAATCGTGGCTGCAGCTTTTACGTGACCCACAGATGCCTTTAGGCACAGCTGGTCTCATAGAGCAGCTAAAGTGTTGTCGGTATTTCTTAAAGCTTCCCCCCCCCAAAGCTTTGCTATAATTTTACACCTTGAACGAACCAAGCATAAACATAACTTACATTTCTACAATCCAAAGGAAAGAATAGCCAAGATACCA
>NW_015209049.1:0-1029 GCF_001447785.1 Gekko japonicus | reverse complement strand
AAACTCTGTGGGGTCGCAGCCCTGGTTGTGTTGGGCGTAAGGGCACCACTGGTAGGGGTGGCCCTCTGTCCCACATAAGTTGCACGTGACCTCCCTGTGGCAGGTGTCGATGCTGTGCCCGTGCACCGCGCACCTACTGCAGAGGCATGTCAAGCAGTCTCACCGGAGGTGTTGGTAAGACCCGCAGACATAACAGGCCGGCGGTTGCCCGCTGTAGCTAATGATCGCCCTCTCCAGCCCCAGGAAGAAATGACGGGGAAGGTGCCGGATACAGCCTGCACCGTCCCGGTCGAATGCCATGACCGCCCGGTACTCGCAGGTCCCAATGCCCAGCTCGTTGCAACATTCCTGCGGGCCGAAGAGGAGTCTCCACTCCCGCGCCAGGCACCTGCTGAGGTCCACTACAGGGATATCCCCGGAGCGGACGTAGATAGTGACGATCCACACATCGCCCCGGAACAGGGGCTGTAGATCAAAGTAGCGGAGGAGACTATGGGTGTCCGTTTCCAAACTTGTCCGAGCAGCATGCCAGAAAGCACGATAGTCGCGCTCGGAATGCAAGATGATGTCCACCTCCGGGATGCCTGGCGGCAAGTTCACTACGCACACCTCTCGGCTTGAGAGTCCCAGCTGCTGGATGAGGATCTCCTGGACAATATAATCACATCGCAGATGGATCTCTGGAAGGCAGCCATGGTAGAAGAAGAAGAGGAGAGATTGGATTTATACCCCGCCCTTCACTACCCAAAGGTGTCTCAGAGCGGCTTACAAACTCCTTTCCCTTCCCCTCCTCACAACAGACACCCTGTGAGGTGGGTGGGGCTGAGAGAGCTCTTGACACAAACTTCTTTTTCAAGGACAGCTGTGCCAGAGCTTGTGACTAACCCAAGGTCACATCAGCAGGTGCAAGTGGAGGAGTGGGGAATCAAACCTGGTTCTCCCAGATTAGAGTCCGCACACTTAACCACTACACCAAACTGGTAGCAAAGTCGCACCACAGACCTGCGGCCACTGGTGCTGCTGGCTCCT
>NW_015209048.1:0-899 GCF_001447785.1 Gekko japonicus | reverse complement strand
GTGTGCATGAGTAAAGAAGTTCGGGCCTGCTAAAACTCTGCCTTATCAACAGCCTTATCCTCCATTGCAATTGGTCACTCTTGTCCTATAAGTGTAGTGCAAACAAGAGTTCACAAATTTTAGAAACAGACCTTCTCAAGAGAAGAAGAGATTGGATTTATACCCCACCCTTCACAACCCAAAGGAGTCTCAGAGTGGCTTACAATCTCCTTCCCTTCCTCTCCCCACAACAGACACCCTGTGAGGTAGGCGGGGCTGAGAGAGCTCTGACAGAAACTGCTCTAGAGAGGACAGCTCTGAGAGAACTGTGACTGGCCCAAGGTCACCCAGCTGGCTGCATGCAGAGGAGTGGGGAATCAAACCCGGTTCTCCAGATTAGAGTCCGCTGCTCCTAACCACGACACCAAACGGCCTCTCAAGAGATTTCAGTGGATGTCATTTCTGAGTGGTTAGTGTAGTGATGGTCTCATTTTCTGAGTGGTTCGTGTAGTGATGGTCTAGTACGGCTAGGGCTGCCAAGTCCCCCCGGGGGGCGGGGAAATCCCCGCCGCCTGGGTGCCGGTAGGCAACCCCACCCCTATATACTATGTGGCCTGAGTTAGGGAAAAATGTATTTGAAACTACCTGTAAACCGCTCAGTGTACATTGATTACTTTTCCCCTCGTTGTTTCAAATTTTTGATTTTTTTGACAAACGGCATGAGTCTAGTGATATGAGAGTATCGCTAATCTCAGATCACGGAATAAAAAATTTAAATGATGGGGGGGAAAACAAAAAGTTGTGCAAGAGGATGTGGTCTATCTTGGGCTTCTGTTCACAGTGCTGGAGAAAGATGGGCAGAAACGACTGGTCTCAGATCTTCGGAATTAAAAAAAAATTAAAACGATGGGGGGAAGTTT
>NW_015209047.1:0-853 GCF_001447785.1 Gekko japonicus | reverse complement strand
GGTGGACAGAGAGTTCTCTCTGCCAAGCCTCCCATCACATTATAGAGATATCCGAGCCAACATTAACCGATTGTTGGCTTGGTGCTTAATTATATTTGAATTTTGGTAAACTCGCGTTTACACTAACAGAGTTAGTTTAGAGTAGCAATTAATCAGTGTTTCAAAAATGAAAAATATGAAGAAACCAGTATAATGTAGTTTCGCATAAAATGGTTGATATAACTGTACCACAAAAATTTAAGGCTAACCATCATAAAAGATTTGAGATTTTCATAACAAGTATAAAATTTGAATGCATTGAATCATACAGGTTGAATAGCATGTTGTTCTTAATAGATGCGTGGCATTGTATCCTTTTGTTGCAATTGCAGATCTAGTATAATTGTTAAAAGGTAGGGAATGGAATTAGATGTAGGAAAATATATAACATAAGTAGGTTTACTTCACCATGAATAAAAAACATGTTGCAGAAATTAGGTTAAGCAGGAAAAGTAAGCACACAGAGAGGGAAAAGCCAGAATAAAGAAGGGCCATTTTTCCTAAGGACAAATGTAACTTAAAATGGTTTGCTTCACCTTGTATAGAAAAATATATTAAGAACAGTAGAGGTAAAAGAGGAAGGAATACCAGAAAGAGAGAAAAGAGAAGAGAAACTAAAAAAATTGTTATCCAGTGTTTATGTACTTTTTTTTTTTGACACGAAAAACAAACCAGTTAGTTTTCCCTGAACTTAAATAAGTTGACTTCACCAATATGGTTGAATATAAATAATATCTAAATTAAGGGGAAAATTCTGGTTATTTACACTATTAGACTTTTAAGAGTTAACAAAAGAGCGAAGAATACAAAAGGA
>NW_015209046.1:0-836 GCF_001447785.1 Gekko japonicus | reverse complement strand
AAATATGAAGTATTCTGGTGAGCAAGATGACAGGATTGGGGCAAGGGTCACAGGTTCAATCCCTGGAATTTCTATGTATCTGACAGGAGGTGACATAAAAATCTAAACATAAAAACCTGAAGAGCAGCTCCCAGTCTGAGGAGACAGTACTGACTCCAATGGAACAAGGGTCTATGTCAGTTAGGAAGCTTCATGTGTTCATGAATTTTGTAGGCTGGGGATCAGTTGTAATTCTGTGACAACACCCAGGCCCACCTGTAGGATAGCACCCTACAAAGTAGAGGTTGCAAAAGTACTTTCAGCCACCAATGAAGAAATACTACCTGATTGTTAGAATTATTATAATCCAATGTTTGTTATTATTACCTTTTTTACTGCTCACATAAACAGTTGTTAATGTTTAGTTTCTCCCACCATACTTCTTGTTTTTAAATAGGGGTGGCCCATTTCTGTGTGTAATGGCTACTGCCACCCCGGTACCCAAAAGAAAAAGAAAGAAGGGGAGAAATTCTGTTGCTATGACTGTGTTCCTTGCCCAGAAGGGAAGATTTCAAGCCAACAAGGTAGGTGGTATATGATGAAATCCTTTGCAGACTCCCAGGAGTCTAGGCCAATAGAAATCAGAGGTCTTGGATTATACCTCCGTAGAATGTAACTGGAAATGCAGTAGAAACTATTGCTGTCTAACTTATATTTTATGTATTTTGCAAATGTTATGTTGTTTTTTGTAAGCTGCCCTGAGCCAGCCTTTGCTGGAAGGGCGTGGTAGAAATTTGATCAATCAATCAATCAATCAATAAAGCTACCCCTGTGATGGCAAGGGGTGATAGGTGGGC
>NW_015209045.1:0-834 GCF_001447785.1 Gekko japonicus | reverse complement strand
CTGTGCAACTGAACAACAACAACATGAAAAATTCCCCAGGACTAGAAAATTAGCAGCATTCTAGAGAATAGGCTGGAGTAGAGCATTTCTTTTTGATGTGCCTAGATTTTTTTTTAAAAGAAAAAACCTTCTAGAGTCTTTTTAAAACATAAGGGAGCATTCAAAAATACTTGGTGGCTTGGATCCTGAAGTGTACAATCCAGCCATTCTGCTGCCTGCGCAATCCAGGTTTATCTAGTAGGCACTAAAACTGTGTCTGTGGTGAAGGTGGTAGTGGTATTTGGGACCGGAGGAGAAAATGGGGCACAGTACTTTGCATGTATGGATAGGAAAATGTTTAATAAATTTTCATCCAAGATTCATTATTCTTAGGGATGTTTCATGTTGCGTTTCCAGGTGGCTGCTATGGACCCGCTGTATTATTCACAAAATATAGTGAACACATGCCCAGGGATGTTGGCTAATTGTGTGCACTTGTGAGCATGCAAATGGGTTTCAGACATTTAGGGAAAATGTGATTGACCTACCTGTAGTAGAAATGTGTGCTATTACATTTGGTCGCTGCTTTCGGAATAGTGCAAGTGAAGTTGAGTAGCCATGTGAACTTTTCTTGGAGGGATTTGTTGCCTTCCAGAAGGGAAATAGTTAAGTATTCAGCAATGTCCTGGGCTAGAGGCAGCTCAGCAGACGTTTCTCTTCAATTGAGTTGTAACCAGATTTCCTCAATGTCTTAGTGGGCCTAGTGGAACTCACAGGATACAGAAACTGAATGAATTTTGTTGTGTGAACACATGTTTTCTCAGTATATGAGCATCATTCTTCTCCTTGTTGTCG
>NW_015209044.1:0-851 GCF_001447785.1 Gekko japonicus | reverse complement strand
GAAGATTCTACCCTGGGCACCATGCCCCATAATACTTTGTCTTCTACTTGGTGTTTCATGGGAGGAAACTGTTAGGACGTTACTTAGGTTTATTCAAGAATCAGGGTCAAGAATACGGATAGCTGACCTGGACCTGGAATCAGGTGGGGCAGCCATGTTGGTTTGAAGCGGCAGAACAAAGTTTGATTCCAGTCGGGCACCTTTAAGACCAACAAAGTTTTATTCTGGGTAGAAGCTTTCGTGTGCATGCACACTTCTTTGGATATATTGAAACAGAAGTTATGCTTTAACATATCTGAAGAAGTGTGCGCGCACACGAAACCTTATGTCCACGATAAAACTTTGTTGGTCTTAAAGTTTCGACTGGACTCAGGCTTTGTTAAGCTGAAGCTGGACTTCCTTTGCGGCATCAGGGATTAGCAGTGCAATCCTAAAGACAGTTACACCCTGCTAGTCACACTGAAGCCAATGGGATTCAAAGGGAGCAACTCCATCTGGGATTGCAGTGTAGGGCTTGTTCTGTTCTTCAGTCGCACAGTCGAGACCGACTCTTCACGACCCCCTGGACCACACCACTCCAGGCCCTCCTGCCCTCTGTTGTAGTTTGCTTAGCTTCATGCATGGTAGGGCACTTGGGTCTAACAATGGTGCAGGTGAGGTCCTGTGAGTAGCCGGGGGAAGGCACTGACAGTCCGGGGGTCTTTCCCACACTCCCCACCTCCAGAGTCCTTTCTAATCCTGGGATTCCCTGGTCAGGCATGTACTAATTGCTGCACCAGTTGTTGTTGTTGTTTGGGGGGGAGGGGCTGGGGGGGGAATGGGGAAGGGCAGGGGTCATTTCATAGAAAAAG
>NW_015209043.1:0-842 GCF_001447785.1 Gekko japonicus | reverse complement strand
CTCTCTCTGTCCCAACTGATCTCTCTGTAGCAACTCAGCTTCCGAACTGCCTGTCAGCAGAGTTTTATTAACAGAAAGAAAACGCAAGCCCATTCATGGTACAGTGAAAGTGTTACATTTCCTTAGAAACACAGAATGTTCTTCTCACAGGCAAATCATCCTTGAAAGTTGCAAAGCTTTATTCGCTCTCAGCAATTCATTGTGTTCTACGGTAAAGCAACAGACATATGCAGACTCAGAAAAGAATATGTCCTGCTTGCCAATTCTCCTGGCAGAGTAATGTCTGTGGGAATTCGAACTTTGACTTGGGAAGTCTGAACTTTGACCCCGGGTGTGCCTCGCTGGATTTCCATTCAGACCCCACATGCCACCCTTTTTTGTTTTAATTAATGTGCAGGTAAAAGAGGAATGCCATCCTCTCGGCCCATAGGCCATTCGTCTTCTGAGTCAGCATGAGACCAGGCTACAGCCACCTTGAGTGGGTAAGCCTGCTTTGGAGGGCGACAAAGAGAGCTGAATATTTGAAGTAACTAAGGAATGCATTGCAAAAAGTAACATATTAAAATCAGTATTACGAGTCCGGTCACCTCATAGACAATCATTTGCTGTAACCACCCTAAATTAGGAAGCCAGCCTTTGAACCAATCCCAGAGACCGTCAAATCCCACATCTTGCCGAATATAACCAGTGAGATTTTCAAGCTCTTCCAGACGATGCTCAATGCTCTGACCATTATCAGTTAGATTAAAACAACACATATTTTTCAAAGAAGAACAGCCATAATTTTGTTTAAAAAGCAAAAAATCAATGACTGCTCTATATTATTCAGGATAGCTCTTTGT
>NW_015209042.1:0-846 GCF_001447785.1 Gekko japonicus | reverse complement strand
CCACTGGCTTTTACCAGCCATGATGGACACGGATCTAAGAGTCAAGTGGTGGGCTTATAACAGCATCCAGAATCCTGTTGATGTCAGCTCGAGAGAGTCGCCTGAAGGTGTCCAATGCAGAATCCAAAGACGGCCAAGGGGCCTCCAGTTCACGTCCTGTATCAAAACTGGCAGGCAGGGTGTTATGTATTGAGCCTGAACTGTACTTGCAAAAGGACTTAGCTTGGAGATGCATAACAATAGCTTGCTAGGATCCTAGAATGGACCAGTAGGGAGACAGGGATCCTAGAGTAACCCAGTTGGGAAACAGTGTAGTGTAAATAGCCTATCGTTGGGAGTGGGGTGTGTTTTGGGTGGTAACCTTTTTCAGGCATAAATACCTGGCTTTGGCCAGGGGTTTCTCAGTCTTCTTTCTCTTGCTGAATCACTAATAAACTATGAGCTGATCACTTGAACGCGTCCAAACCCAGTATATTTCACAGGTCATGATGGAGTGACAAGATTTTTATCTGCAAAAAAGCTCGCAAAAGCCTCACAGCTAACAGGGTCCTGGAATTGCAGGCAAAGTAAGGCAAGAAAGCTAGATCACAGTCAAGAGTCCAGTCCAGAGATCAAATACCAGTTTAGCAGCAGTCGGAGTTCACGGGTGGTTCAGGAAGGCAGAGTCAAGGCAGTCCAAGGTCATCGATCGGCTAGGTTCGGGCAGATCCGAAAGCTGTGAAAGGGTCAGTCCAAAGGTCGCAGGAGGCAGGCAGAGTCCAGAGTTGTGGTTGCAAAATTCACCGGATTGTGACAAGTTTCTTCCACAATCCGCAGTTCTCCAGGTAAAGGTTCCCTTGCTCGAAA
>NW_015209041.1:0-849 GCF_001447785.1 Gekko japonicus | reverse complement strand
ACACACCTAAAACAAGGAATCATTACACTACCCAAGTAACTGTTTAACAGGAAATCCAGAAGAACGTAGCCTGGATGGCCCAGGCTAGCCCGATCTCATCAGATCTCGGAAGCTAAGCAAGGTTGGCCATGGTTAGTACTTGGATGGGAGACCGCCAAGAGAGTCCAGGGCTGCTACAAAGAGGCGCAAACCACCTCTGAGCGTCTCTTGTCTTGAAAACTCTATGGGGTTGTCATAAGCTGGCTGTGACTCGATAGCCCTTTCCACCAACCACCAGGAGAACTGAACTGTTTTCGCCTCGAGAACCATATTTATGTGATGCTGGAAGATCATCCAATCGGGCACTAGAGAAGTGAAGCCAAAGGCACATCGCGAGCAGGGTCGTGGGGTTTGCTCCGGGGGGGAAGGGCTGTGGCTCAGTGGCAGAACAGCTGCTTGGCGTGCCGAAGGGCTCCAGGTTCAATCCCCAGCTCCGCCAGTTAAAAATAATAATCCATAATAGTGTCGTAGGTGATGTGAAAGACCCTCTGCCTGAGACCCTGGAGAGGTGCTGCCAGTCTGGGTAGACAAGACTGACCTTGATGGACCAATGTTGATTCACTCTAAGGCAGCTTCATGTGTTCAAGTGTCATGTGATCAGGGCTTGTTCCCAGGATTGGGATAATTCTGGTTTGGGGAAAGGGAGCTGATGCGCAGAGAGAGGAGCGTGTAAGTTATAGTGTTTTGTTTTGTTTTACAGTTGCATCGTTTGAGAATCCATCCAGGAGATTCAAGGCTTACGGAATGGATATCTGATCTGCAGCTGTAATAGCAGATTTCTAGCCACCACCAGGAGGTTGGCAAGCCTAG
>NW_015209040.1:0-845 GCF_001447785.1 Gekko japonicus | reverse complement strand
CTGGGGCTGCCGGGCAGGTGCCGGTGCCGAAGTTCCGGAGAGAGGAGGACACGGAGGAGGAGAATACAGAGCGGGGCTCCCGTTTCCTTCTGCCGCCCGAGGGCTTCTCCCCTTCAGCCCTTTCAGTTTGGCTTCCAGACGGGATCTCCGTTTCCAGAGGCCGCCCTGGGCTCTGGAGGGGGCCCCTGTGCGGTGTGTGTGTGTGTGGGGGGGGACTCACCTTGTGGATGCCGCACAAGTATCCCTCCACAAACTTGGCAGGGTCCCTTTTTTGGGGCTGCCGGGCAGGTGCTGGTGCCGGAGCTGCGGAGAGAGGACACGGAGGAGAATACAGAGTGGGACTCCCGTTTCCTTCTGCCGCCCAAGTGCTCCTCCCCTTCAGCCCTCTCAGTTTGGCTTCCAGACTGGATCTCAGGTTCCAGAGGCCGCTGGAGTGGCCCTGAGGGACGCTGTCCGCCCGGAGGTCGGCAGGTGGCACGCTTGTCTGCCAGTCTCACCAGACCTCTGGGTGGCTTTGGGTCCAACAGACCTCTCTGCTCTCTGTGGCCCTTCAGATGGGGCCCGGTGGGTGTGGGTGACTTCCGTCCCTCTTGCCCCACGGGACTCAGAGGGGGATGACCGGCCATGGTTTCTGTCACCCAGTGGGGGGGCCTTTGCAGGACAGCATTCACCTTTCCCAGCAGCAGCCAGGGACAGACTCCAGGTTCTCGAGGCTTCTCTGCGGTTGGGTCCTCTCTGCTCTTTTTGCACCCCCCAGCTTCCGTTGCAGCGGCTGACTCAGAGAACTGCCCATTCGGGCCCAGCGTGGGAGTTTGCATCGGGCCCTGGAGGGGCTTCATTGGCCA
>NW_015209039.1:0-841 GCF_001447785.1 Gekko japonicus | reverse complement strand
GTATACCAGAGGATAAATTTATTTATTTATTTAGGCTATGTCGATGATGCCTCTTCAAAGTCCTGCTCGAGGTGCCTTACTATTAAAACAGCATAATCTTATAAAGAATAAGCCATTGAACATAAGCAGCACAAAAACTATTCATGGAACAGAGCAGACCATTTAAAAGTTGCCAAAATAACCCCCTTAATTAAAAGACAGTGTAAGAAGACGTGTTTGGGCCTGGTGCTAAAAGGAAAGTAGAACAGGGACCAGGTAAGGAGGTCACCTCTTGGCTTCCCTGTCTTTTGCCCACTGCCTCTCGGATAGGCAGTGGGAGAAAAAATGTCAGAAACAGTTATCAGAAGAAAAAAAACCTAGAGTAAAACCTATGGTAAAACCATAGACTTTTGCCCAAATCCTAGAACATGACATTAACAACAGGCTAGTGACATGATATCACTTCCAGGTATTTGCCAGAATTGATGTTTTGCCATTGAAGCAACATCTTCTTCCTTGATCTCGCCTCCTCCCTCAGCTGCTAGTTGCCAGCTGATGGCTGGCAACCCTAGCACCAGGTGAGCCTCAAGTAGGAGAGCATTCCAGAGGCATGGTACCACCACCATCTCTATTGGTTTCATGTGAATGTAAGACTGTTTTTAATACAGAAGATATCTGCTCTGGTTAGACCTCACCTAGAATATTGTGTTCAGTTTTGGGCACCACAATTTAAGAAGGATATAGACAAGCTGGAACGTGTCCAGAGGAGGGCAATGAAGACAGTAAGGGGTCTTCAGACCATGTCCTATGAGGAAAAGCTAAAGGAGCAGGGCATGTTTAGCTTGGAGAGGAGATGACTGAG
>NW_015209038.1:0-863 GCF_001447785.1 Gekko japonicus | reverse complement strand
CTGGCTTGAGCAAGGGAAACCTTTACCTTAACTACTTATATCCTGTATCTCGGGGGGGGGGATTTTTTTGCCCAAATACTAGAGCGTCCCACCAGAAGACCCCTGGAACAAGCCTAGACATGCCCCCACGCCCCACCAGCAGCCAGGTAAGACCTGGCAACCCTAGGTGGGCTTTCAAGAGGGACCACAGTGGGGGATAATGCCATACAGTCCCCTCTTCAAAGCAGCCATTTTATCCAGGGGGACTCTGATCCCGGTCACCTGGAGATACGTTATAATTCCGGGAGATTTCCAGGCCGCACCTGGAGGTTGGCAACCCACATCCATAAAAGGAAGGCGCGGCCTCGGCCACCTCACGTGACCCCTCAGAGGAGAGGAGGAGAAGGAGGCGTGAAAACTCCGCCCCCTTATCAGCATGCGCGGCTCTGATTGGCCGACAGGAAAGCGGGCGGGAAGGCCGGGGCTGGGCGGGGGGAGGAAACAACAACAAGCGCAAACCCTCCAGCGGGCTCCTCCCCCCGCCCTTCTCTTCCCGTCACGTGAGCGCAGCAGCGTCACGTGGCCGGAAGACGGGTGGGGAGAAAAAAAGACCGGAGAGGGGAGGAAAAACGCGCCGGAGCGGAGGGGGAGGGGCCTGCTGGGCCTCCGTCGCCTCCCCCCCTCATGTGACCGGACTGGCCCTTGCCGGACGCCGTCGCCCGCCCAGCAGAGAGGACGGAGAGCCACCGCCGCCGCCGCCTGGCCAGCCATGGGGTGCTGCTACAGCAGCGACAACGAGGCCTCGAACGAGGCAAGGGGCGGCGTGGGGTGAAGGGGGGCGCAGCAGCCGGGGCTCGGTGGGGCGGAGGAAGGGCCGAGCTTGG
>NW_015209037.1:0-938 GCF_001447785.1 Gekko japonicus | reverse complement strand
TGAAATAGGCTGAATATAGTAAATTTGTAGCTCAAGGATCCCAGTTGTAGGCCACAGTTCAAAAGATCAATGGACATGAAATGTTCTGTAGACCTTACATTCCTCAATGTTTTGTTTGTATAAATAAAAGTTTCTTGTTTTGATTAACACTGTGGGCTGCATGTCGAAGAAGAAGAAGAAGAGGAGGAGGAGGAGGAGGAGGAGGAGATTGGATTTATACCCCACCCTTCACTACCCAAAGGAGTCTCAGAGTGTCTTACAAACTCCTTTCCCTTCCCCTCCCCACAACGAGGTAGGTGGGGCTAGAGAGCTCTTTCCAGAACTGCCCTTTCGAGGACAGCTCTTGTCAGAACTATGGCTTGGCTTAGGTCACACCAGCAGCTGCAAGTGGAGGGGTGGGGAAATCAAACCTGGTTCTCCCAGATTAGAGTCTGCACACTTAACCATTTAAGATTAGAGTCCACACACATAACCACTTATGGGGAAGAAGTACATATGCACACGATTTAATACCTTGGTCTATACTCATACATTGTAGAATAGGAATGAATGGTGGCAGTGAGTCCCAGTCTCATATGCAAAGGCTGTGTATTGTCACAATGTCACCTGCTTAAGACGCATAGTGGAGGCAGCTGCATCCTTGGTGTTCTCAAAAATATTTGGCTAGCTGTTGTAGAAAGTGGAATGCTGAACTAGATGGAGGCCAAGGTCACAGTTTGCCTAGGCCCCCCCAAAAAACATTGGGCCAGCCTTGGATGGGACACCATATGAAGTCGATTTCGACTTGTGAGTCACTCTACGGAAAAGGCTGGGGGACTGCTAGTCTGCAGAAGATACCTTAATAAACAGCTTCTGAGGAGTACAGAAGCCTAGCCTGAAGTACATTGGTCGAATTTGAAATTAATCCCAAAAAATGAAATATATTTGCATTCAAGCAT
>NW_015209036.1:0-864 GCF_001447785.1 Gekko japonicus | reverse complement strand
TGTTTGTCGTCTATTTGGTCATAACTTAAAGAACACAACTTGCAATAAGAACGTGTATCTATGACTTTTCCAGGACAAACAAGTATGATCGACTCATGGCTGTTTAAGTAAAGGATGCACTGCATATTTGGAGGATTGGGGCTTTTTCAAAAACACTATCATACTAGGACTGCACTCCTAAGAACACTGTCCTGGGAGAAAGCCACACTGAATAAAATGGTACTCCCAAACAGTGCTCCCTCTAAGCTGTGGAGTCTTGTGAGCAAACATTCTACTTTGTGAGCTACTGGCATTAAAGTTGTGAGCGAGCGATTTGGCTGCTGCATAAATTAGTTTGCTCTGGAGCCATCCTTCTTGAGCTAAGAGAAAAATGTGAGCCAGAGGCTTAAAAACTGTGAGCTAACTCACACTAACTCAGCTTAGAGGGAACACTGCTCCCAAATATACTTTCTTAAGATTGCTCTCTAGGAGATAACAACAAGTAATGCCATTAACTTTTGCTGATTGGCTGCACTGATGATGAATATTTACAGAGTGTTGCATTTCTGGCCATTCTGATTAATGGGAGGCATCATTATTATTTTTTTTAATGGAATGATTTCCCTTGGTCAAAGAATGCTTTCCACTTTTTGAAGGTGTTATTTATTTATTAATTAAAACATTTGTATCCTGCCTTTTCTCACGGTTCAAGGCAGCAAGTGGCTGTTTATCTTATATATAAATAAGACATATCCTAGTCTAATGTTAACGGAAAAATGTTCATAGCGTTGTGCCATTAGTTGGCAGATTAGGCTCCCATTTCCATTTTATAACAAGCTGTATTTTAATAAAACTAGGTATCCTTTTCTTATATGATTTTTAAAC
>NW_015209035.1:0-834 GCF_001447785.1 Gekko japonicus | reverse complement strand
GGGGGGGGAAGGACAACAAAGCAATGAATATGTCGAAATAGGGGATAAATGTGTAAAGGTGTCTCTTCTAACTGTGGGAACTAAACTGAGACAGTGTTAGGGTTGCCAGCCTCCAGGTATAGGGCTGTTAAGTCCCCCTGGGCCACTAGCGGGGAATGGGAAGCTTGGATTGCAAGCTCCAGAACGGGGATCTCCTGGAGATTTGGAGGTGGAGCCTGATGAGGACTGGCTACAATGCCTCCAAACCAGCCTTCTTGGACCCCTCATGGGGTCTTGGTGTGAGGGACCAAGGGGGAGCATGCTCGTGCAAGGACTAACAACAGGTACCCTCATGACCCGATGGCAGGGGAGAACACAAAGGGGCAGCCATCCACGTGCCATTCCATGAAGCACAACAAAGGCCAGCCGCCCGGGTGACGGGTACGTCGGCTGGTGGACGGACCAGTCGAGGCACGCGGCCCGGCGGGCCCATGTGGCGCCAATGCTCCTTACAGCTGTAGTTGATAAAGCTGTATTTCCCGAATCAGTCGTGTGCACGGTCCTTGCATACGGAATGGGCATAGCCGAAGGAGCCTACCCCCCTGCCCCCGTGAAAACTGGAGCCCGCAAACAGTAAGGGCCCGACTCAAACGCTGCCCGCATTTTGCGGGGCCGGATGGGAGAGGGGAGAGAGCTAGCCGGAGGTGGGGCGGGTGAATGGCGGCGGGAAAGGTAGGTAGGTAGGTAGGTAGGTAGGTAGATACATAGACAGACGGACGGGTGGGTGGGTGGATGGGTGGATGATAGATGATAGATAAATAGATGTTTGATAGATGATAGGTAGGTAGGTAGGTA
>NW_015209034.1:0-850 GCF_001447785.1 Gekko japonicus | reverse complement strand
TAGCACCTTTAAGACCACCAAAATTTTATTTCACCCATTCAATATCACCTATTAATCCCACAATTTGTACTCAGTTTTTGAAACTCCAGACACCCTTTTAGATATTTTTGTTCTACGCGTCTTTGAGAATTCTGGTGAAACTAATTTGTGTGTCTAGAGGAGAAGCCTAGAAAAATGAAGTGTTCCAAATTCAGCTCAGTTTGTAAACAAAAGCTACCATCATTTTTGGCTCACAGGCTAACATTTTTGCTCACAAAAATGCACACCTTAGAGGGAACACTGCTTGGCTATCACAGCTAATAGCCATTGATACATCCATCTTCCTTTTTCAAATTCCATAAAGCTAATCATGCATTGAATATGTCGTTTTAGCTGACCTGGATCTAACACCAAACCAATTACACTGGGTGAACCAAAGTGCTCCATAACTTTGCAGTCCGTCTAAAAGGTGGGAAAGGAGAAATTTATGCCACAGAGAGGAGAGAGGAGGGAGTCCGCAGTCCCAGGCTAGCTCAATTTCATGATAAGGAGGCAGCTAGTTTCAGCTCTGTATCACGCACACACACACTTAATTCCTCAGTAGCAAAATTAAATAGCCATAGAATTTTCAGTCTTCAGTAATTATACATTCCCTTTATAGTAGTGCCAGAAACTGCTGAGTAATAACAGAAATACATAACAAAAATAGAACAGACATGTATGGGATATAACAGAAATAGAACAGAAATATACTGGAAAGAGTCATTGATATATTTGTTCAAATGTTATACTTCTAAAGAATGACTACAATTGCTTCTGAAAAAAAAAGAAAAGCACACACTCAGGCTCTATATCAGGGGTGTCAAAGATA
>NW_015209033.1:0-863 GCF_001447785.1 Gekko japonicus | reverse complement strand
TAATATTAGTACCAATATGTACCTTCTAGTTTAGGTTCTAAGAGTGCATGTAAAATTGCCTTATCAGGGACAATGTGACATCAATATGTAACAGTTTGGTTCCACCTAGGACTGCGCTTCCGAATGCCTGCCACCAGGAGGAGCAAGTGAGCTCTTAAAAGAATATTCTAGAATCCCAAGAGTGCTCCCCCTCCCTGCATCAGTGTGAGCTTCCCATCCAAAAGGTCACCTGATGAGTGTGTGTGGGGGGTGAGCACAATTACCTCAGTTATTTTTGCCGCCACAGAGAGAGGATGTGACTTTTCAGGATTCCCTCTTTTTCTGAGACTACAATGGCTTTATTTAAGAAGTTTTCTTGACATTCCCAAGGCCAAGATGGCTCAGATGAATGAACCTTCCTCATGTCTCCTCTGCCTGGTAGAAGGGCATAACACCACTTTCTGTCCAGCCTGTTCCAGGGTGACTCCCAAGCAATGCTCCCTGTAAGCTGTGGAGTCCTGTGAGCAAAAATTCTACTTTGTGAGCTATTGGCATTAAAGTTGTGAGGGAGCAATTTGGCTACTGCATAAATCAGTTTGCTCTGGAGCCATCCTTCCTGAGCTAAGGCAAAAATGTGTGAGCCAGAGGCTAAAGAACTGTGAGCTAGCTCACACTAACTCAGCTTAGAGGGAACACTGCTCCCCAGGCCAGAGAGGGCCATGTGGCTTGGTTGAAGGCCACTCTATGGGAACTGCTCCAAAGGCTTTGCCTCATAAATCATTGGAGAAACAGCTCAAACTACCTTCTGTGAGTTTGCCCCCCCCAGCTGTGCTGACCTTTCAGGCCATGGTGACCTCAACTTTCCAGGTGGAGTCCGAACCCCC
>NW_015209032.1:0-853 GCF_001447785.1 Gekko japonicus | reverse complement strand
AAAACAGCTTCTACCATACAGTTTTTGCCTAAATATAAGAGCATCACCCAGACATCACTTCCTGTGCAAGGCCAGCCACAAGGCCTAGGTTTTCTCCTGATAAGCCCCCACCCCCTCGCTGATTGGTATCCGTGGGTAGGACCTGGCAGTGGGGGACCCCCGCCTCCATCAGGGTCTGGCAATCCTAACCCTATCACTGCTGGGGGAGGTGTGCCATTCTATGCAGAGGACCTTGGTAGAGTTACTGGAGGAGGAGGAGGATTGGCAGCACAATAAGTAACAGCGCCTTGCCTTGTGTACTTTTGGGACGATGTTGTTTACTTACAGTTTCTTGTCTTTGGCATGGCTCTGAGTGCTCTCCTGATAGCTCACAGGGATCCCTGTTGGAAAAGAAAAGGAGCTCAGAAGGCACAGTCTCCTTGATCTTTTAATACACAGCCATTCATTCAGAAGATGCTAAGAAGAACACAGATGGCTCCTTTCGGTTAGGCCAAGATCTCACTGGAAATCTCCTATTGCCCAGCAGATCAGAACATTAAAAGAAAAACAAAACAAGCAAATGCCAGCATACCTCCATCCATAAAATCCAGAGAAACAGAATTCTATGAGATTTCTGTAACAATTCTGGGCTTTTTCCAGAACCACCCCCCAAAGGCATTTTTTTTTCCAGATTGGAGATTTCTGGAAGTGTGCCCCTAACTGATGCACAAGCAATACTGAAAATGGGAAACATGAGCACGAGAATACAGGAAAACGATGCAGAAATGAAACCTCACTGTCTCGTTTCTCACTCGGGAAAACAATCAAAATGGGGATAGTCGAATCAAACCAGTGAACAGGCGAAATGAGGTCT
>NW_015209031.1:0-927 GCF_001447785.1 Gekko japonicus | reverse complement strand
GTACAAGGAAGTCATGCTGGAGAACTACAAGAACGTGACTTCTCTGGGTAAGGGTCCCTTTGACTTCAGTTGATCTGTGGATGTTCCCGTTAGGCTCACACATTTTTGTCTTAGCTCAGGAAGAATGGCTCCAGAGCAGACTAATTTATGCAGTAGCCGAATTACTTGCTCACAATTTTAATGCCAGTAGCTCACAAAGGAGAATTTTTGCTCACAAGACTCCACAGCTTAGAGGGAACATTGCAGGTAGGTGGGGCTGAGAAAGCTCTGACAGAAATGGCTCTTTTTCAAGAACAGCTCTGCCAGAACTATGGCTTGCCCAAGGTCACCCAGCAGCTGCGAGTGGAGGAGTGGGGCATCAAACCTGGTTCTCCCAGATTAGAGTCCGCGCACTCAATCACTGCACTAAACTGGCTCAGAGGACCAGGCTCAGAGAAATTGCTGATGCCAGGTGGGTCCCTGGGTGTGTGATTGATGGATCATACTGTGAACATCAGAAGAGCCCTGCCGGATCAGGCGAATAGTCCAGCCTCCTGTCTCACACAGGGGCCAAGCCAGTTCCTCTGGAGGGCCAACAACAGGGCATAGAGGCCTTCCCCTGAGGTTGCTTCCTGGCTCTGGGATTCAGAGGATTTGTGCCTCTGAATGTGGAAGTTCTCCATAGTCGCTACGGCCGATAGCCGCTGATAGGCCTCTCCTCCATAAACCTGCCTAATCCCCTTTAAAGCCCTCCTCTGGCAGTGAGTTCCCCATCTGAATCACCCTCTGTGTAAAGCAGCAGTATTTCCTTTTGTCTGTCCTGAACCAAAACCCATTTCATAGATCTTAACATAGGAGTGCAGGTAGTTGTGAGCCTTTAATAGATCTCTCGGGTTCCTCTTCCGTGCATCTCTTCTTTCTCTCTGCCAGGGGTCATTTCGTAGAAAA
>NW_015209030.1:0-809 GCF_001447785.1 Gekko japonicus | reverse complement strand
CCAACATTGGCTTCTCTTATGTTTATGTTTAGTATAGGTAAGAGACAACTAAGGGGGGACATGATAGAGTTTTATAAAATTATGCATGGGGTGGAGAGAATTGACAAAACAGAAATTTTTCCTCCCTCTCCCAGAATACTAGAACTCAAGGGCATCCACTGAAGCTGATGGGCAGTAGATTCAGGACAGACAAAAAGGAAATACTACTTTACACAGCTATTAAAATGTGGAATTCACTGCTAGAGGATATAGTGATGGCTGAAGAATAAAACAGCTTTAAAATGGGATTGTTGACCATCCAAAGGAACTGGTTGGATGCTGTGTGAGACCGATTGCTGGACTAGATGGACCACTGGTCTGATCCAGCAGGCCTCTTCTGATGTTCTTACGAGATGCTGTGTGAGACAGATTGCTGGACTAGATGGACCCTCACTGGTCTGATCCAGCAGGGCTCTTCTGATGTTCTTACGAAGGCCTCAGCCTCTATGCCCGGTTGTTGGCCCTCCAGAGGAACTGGTTGGCCACTGTGTGAGACAGGATGCTGGACTAGATGGGCCACTGGCCTGATCCAGCAGGGCTCTTCTGATGTTCTTAAAAAAACAACAGTGAAATCCAAAACAGTTATACCTTTCTAAGCCGACTGAAGTCAATGGTCTTAGAAAACTGTACCACTGCTTAGCATAATTTCAGAGGGTAACTGTGTTGGTCTGGCAGACCTCAAGCAAAGAAGCTTCTAGGGGAGATTACAAGGTGAGAATGCGGCTTCTTGAATGCATTGACACATCTAGAACAAGGGACACCCTCCCCCC
>NW_015209029.1:0-824 GCF_001447785.1 Gekko japonicus | reverse complement strand
AAGGCTGGTTTGCGCTTCCCAGTGCTTAGGGGATGTTTAGGGATGCACAGAACACGAATTTTCCTAGTCTATCTTGGACTGAGGAAACCAGCCAGGACTTGACCGAGTAACTGGTAGAGATGTGAAGGCCCGGAAAAAAACCGGAAAAATTTGGAAAAAACCGTTTTTTTCCTGGAGCCTTTTTTGTTTTTTTCTGAAAAATTGGAAAAATTGAAAAAAGAAAAGAAAAAGATTGATTATGGAACGTTTTATTTTAACATGATGAATAAAATATTTTAAGACCAAGTGTTCAAATATTTTCCAAATCATTTCTAAAATATATATATATGGTATCAGATTGATGTAATTTCTGTGCACTGAGGACAAGCAAGTCCTAGGTTACACACTGAACTCTCCAATGAAAGAACAAGATGCATTTCTTCCTTTAGGAGGTGCGATTGTCAGAAGAAAATAAAAAAGTGTCAGTTTTGTTTTTGCATGTGGGTGGTATTCTGTAATAATTGTTTGGATACACTATATTTTTAATATGCTAGTTGTGATAATTTCATGCCAAGTAAAAATGACTTTCAAACTAGAAAAGACAAAAGAAATGCTAATGTAGCATTTTTTTCAATTTTTCTGAAAATTTCCATTTTTTTCCGAGCTTCAGAATTTCCAGAAATTTTACATCTCTAGTAACTGGAGGGTTTCCCCCTCTTTGGAGAAGAAAGAGGGCAGGGAATTCATGATATCATTGTGAATAGCTTGGATGGCCCAGGCTTGCCCGATTGCGTCAGATCTCAGAAGTTAAGCGGGGACATCCAAATCGCAAGATGTCATAGTCC
>NW_015209028.1:0-869 GCF_001447785.1 Gekko japonicus | reverse complement strand
AATGATTTTTACATCCATGGTATTTTTTTCAGAGATGGGCAGATTCAGATATGCACTAGAAACAACTATTTATATCAAACAAAATCCATGAATTCAGGTAATAAAACATAGATGGGATAACCCAAAGGGAGCACAGTGGATCTTCCACAAAATTGATTCGGAAACCAAATGTACAGGAAGTTATACCATTGACTTCCTCGGGGCCTTTAGTGGAAGCATTCACAGGACTGACAAATAGTCATATACTATATCTTCATATGGAGTGCCACATGACAGTCCAAGGTGCATTCGCAGCCGCCAGAAACCTCAATAGAGAGAACAGCTGCACATGCAAAAGGATGGCAACTTTGAACTGTTCCTTTCACTGAAATTAGCAGGGATGTTCCCTCTAAGCTGAGTTAGTGTGAGCTAGCTCACAGCTTTTTAGCCTCCAGCTCACACATTTTTGTCTTAGCTCAGGAAGGATGGCTCCAGAGCAAACTAATTTATGCCGTAGCCAAATCGCTCGCTCACAACTTTAATGCCAGTAGCTCACAAAGTAGCATTTTTGCACAGAAGACTCCACACCTTAGAGGGAGCATTGATAAAATTTGGTGGTAGGGGGGCTCCCAAGCCTCACTAAGTTTGATACAATTTCACCTCCAAAAGATGAGCCCAGGAATGTTACCTTGCCGAGCTAATCACAAGCAGTAACAGGCCAAGTTCACCTCAGACAAAGAAAAAAAAATCTCGGGGGCTCAGAAGACAGAGGAGATGCTGAACAAAATCTTCAGCAATGGGGTGGGACTTCAGTGCCCTGCATAGCTTCCTGTCCCTCTCTCTGTAACTAGTGGAAGCAGGATAAATGATGTGAAATGACAGAAATCAAG
>NW_015209027.1:0-887 GCF_001447785.1 Gekko japonicus | reverse complement strand
GAGTGGGGGCAAAAAAACCAAAGGGCAGTGTGGCGTAGGGAGACGGATGTAAGGGAATGCAGTCTGTAGGACGATATAAAACAAGTGTGTGGCTTGCATACTCCTGACATTAATTCCCATGTTTTTGGGTGCACAAATTGATTTATAAGCACCCTAAGCCACACATTTCTTGCTCCTAGAATATCAGGTACTGAGTTGCTGGCAGTCTGTTAAGAACATGCTGGTATATTATGTTTGGGGTGCCTTGGGAGAACTGGAGGGTTTTGTTTTGGGGATCTCGGAAGTGTTGTAGCTGTGAGGTGAGCGGGAGTTTGGAATGCTCTGAGCTGAGGAACTGCCTCATTTATGAGGAGATGCTGCAGTGGAGAAAGTGACGGTGTCTGTTATGAGCGGTCTGACGGAGATGGGAGGTGGGGTGAAGTGCTTTGGAGAGATAATGAGAACTGTGGGCTTTGACCAGAGGACAGGCTGTGAGGGACAAGAGGATCTCTTTGAACTTTCACGGTCTGAGATAAAAAAAGGCAATGCTTGGTAGGAAATGGTAGGTTGGCCGGGAGTCTCTGGTTTTATGAGGAAGAAGAAGAAGAAGAGAAGAAATTGGATTTATACCCCGCCCTTCCCTTGGAGTCTCAGAGCAGCTTACAAACTCCTTTCCCTTCCCCTCCCCACAACAGACACCCTGTGAGGTGTGTGGGGCTGAGAGAACTCTTGACAGAAACTGCTCTTTTTCAAGGACAGCTGTGCCAGAGCTTGTGACTGACCCAAGGTCACAATTCTGAAGTAAATCAGTTGGGGGGGGGAGTTTCACATGAACCATCTTCTTGCATTTGATAGACTCACTCCCCTGTCCAGTTAGTGGGGTATACTCAGGGCTATTTTTGGGCAGG
>NW_015209026.1:0-810 GCF_001447785.1 Gekko japonicus | reverse complement strand
ACACCCTGGGAAAGCATAAAACCAACAGTCTAGTTAGGGTTGCCAACCTCCAGTTGGTGGCTGGAGATCACCTGGTGCTATTTTATGCTGTTGTTTTAAGTGGTTTTTTAAATAGGTTTTATTTATAAATTTTCAAGATAACATACAAAAAAAGAAAAATATTCGTATCTTGTACAACAAGATTGTACACTTTGGAGTCGTATGGAGTAATTATTGCCTATTACTGTGATTGTTATCAATCCAGGTATAAGTGGTTTTCACTGTATTATATATTATATTTATATTGTTGGCACCCGCCCTGAGCCTGTTTGCAGGGAGGGCAGGATATAAATCCAAATAAATAAATGAATGAATAAAGATCTGTTCACCTGGGGAAAATGGCCGCTTTGGAAGGTGGTCTCTATAGCATTATACCCCATTGAAGTCCCTCCCCCCAAACCCTGCCTTCCTCAGGCTCCACCCCCCAAATCTCCAGGCATTTCTGAATCTGGAGGCAGCAACCCTATGTGTAGAGGCAACTTGCCACCAAAATAACATTACTTTATATTTGCACTGCCAGTCAGATCTCCAGTGGCTAATCAGAAGCCTTGCTGGGCAGGAGCCAGACCTGGCCACACCCACTTTCTAAAAACACCGGGTGGGCACCAGGGAAGGTGTTGGTGGTCGCCATGACTCCCACAGGGGCCACACTGGGCATGCCTCCTCTGGCCTTTAGTATTTTGTCGTGGTGGGATTTTTGTTTGTTTTCGGTCTGGCCCGGGAAGGGTTGACTGAATTTTTTAAAATATTGATAACCAGGGGTCATTTCCT
>NW_015209025.1:0-853 GCF_001447785.1 Gekko japonicus | reverse complement strand
ACCTATGATTCAATAGGTGGACTCCGTAACCAGCTAAAAACCATAAGAGAAATGATTGAACTTCCCTTGAAGAATCCTGACCTGTTTAGAAGTTATGGTAGGATGTCTCTGAAGTGGACCTTTTAGTTACAAATTACTGTTGTTTATTAGCTTAAATTGTTAACTCATGTAGGACATGGACCAGTTTTAAGTTCTTTCACAGTGGTACATCTTTTTTCATTGCTTCGTATTTTTGTATTACTTGGGAGGTGTTGTGGCTTGGTTGGTAGAGCACACAGAAGGTTCCACGTCCCATTTCTGACATTTCCAGTTAAAAGGATCAGGGAGTTAGGTAGGTGAAAGACTTCTACCTGAGATGCTGCTACTGCCTATCAAAATACTGACCTAGGTAGACCAGTAGTCTGACACAGAATAAGGGTGCATCATGTGTCTGTTTTTGTATGCCCTTGAATAACACAAGGTAATCTAGGCTGAATCTTGTAATGTTCCTATTCTTTGGCTTTAACTTTATGAATTATTGAGCTGTATGGATATCAGGTGCATTTTTAAAAAATGCCTACATTTCAGCAGCAGGGTTGCATTGGACCCTTCATGATAAATGAAATGTTCTCAAGTTCTCAGCTTCTTCTTCAGCATCTTTTTTTTTTTGTTGTTGTCACTTGTTTTGGAAGTATTAAATAGGCTACACATTTTGAGCTGGTGTTCTTTCTCAGGTAAGGACAGTGGAAGGTGAAATCTAGCTGGTATTTACCATGTAATTCAAACTCCGCTGCTCCAGGGACAGCCCTTCTGTTTTTTGTCTTCTTATGGTCATAAGATCCACCCTAACCATGCAGACAGGATTTTACATAGA
>NW_015209024.1:0-852 GCF_001447785.1 Gekko japonicus | reverse complement strand
AGTCTTTCCTTCCTGCGTTTCTTCGTTTTATTGAGTTTGGGGGTGGCTGCTTTTGATCCTAATTTCCTATTCACAGGACCACCTACACACTTGCATTCTCCTTCACGTGGACTCCTAGTAATGTCTGGCTAGGACTGGCACAAATGCCTTTTAACATTAGTTTGCAGGGCATCAGAGGAGAATTCAGAATGCAGTCCTTCACCCGCAGTCCTGAAGTTCTACAGTGCAGAATTCTGCTGCTTGATCCCGTAGAATGTGTAGAAAGAAAGCTCTGGGTTCCCAGCCTGGTGGAACAGGGTCTCACGAGATCAGGGCTCTGTGGGAACTGTTACCATTCTGCAGGGCCATACAGAGGCACTCCTGCTACAAAAAGAGCCCTGCGAGATCAGGGCCCTGTGGGAACTGTTACCATTCTGCAGGGCCTGCAAAATGGAGCTGTTCTGCCAGGCCTTTGGCTGAAGTAGTGTGTGTCCAATGAAATCTCAGCCTCCCCTGCTGAAACATCTCCACATGGCCATCTCCACATGGCCCAGGCTAAGAAGAACTAGAGAAAAATGGTGCCAGCTGGAAATCTCCACATGAGGATAAATAGTGCCTTCTGTTTTAATTTATGCTGTTTTAAACGGTCTTAATTGTCTTTTATTTGAATTGAAATTTTGATATGTTCCAGATGTTCTGCTTGTGATCCGCCCTGAACCCACTTGCGGAGAGGGCAGAATATACATTTAAATGAATTTTTTTTTAAATTATGTGATCTATTCAAGCGCTCATATTCACTCCCAGATGACCTTGGCTATCTTGGAGGGCTAAGCTGGTGCCCTGATTTAGTGGGAAGCTTTGGGCTGTGAAGCA
>NW_015209023.1:0-835 GCF_001447785.1 Gekko japonicus | reverse complement strand
GAAGGTCAAAGAAGACGGGTACAGCAAAGAATGAGATGGGTTAGACAGTGTCAAAGATGCAACGAACATGAAATTGAGCCAACTTCAGAGGATGGCAGAAGACAGGAAGGCCTGGCGGGATCTGGTCCATGGGGTCGCAAAGAGTCGGACTCGACTGTGCGACTGAACAACAACAAAAGTTGTATTAAACTGTCCTAAATGTGTACTATGGACTGCATTATTTAAGGTGGTTTTGACAACTTCCTTACATTAAGAATCACACTGCAAGTAAGACATCAGTCAATCAGGGAGAAATGTCCCAAGTCAGCTCACGCCGTAATTTTGTTAATTTTGGACAAGATTCCAAATTCACAACACTGGAGCAGGGGGCAGTTACCCCAGTGAGCCATAAAGCTCATTGGGTGACCTTGGGCCAATCACTCTCTCTTCGCCTAATCTGCCGCACAGGGTTGTTGTGAAGATAAAACGGAGAATGATGCATGCTACCGTGAGCTCCTGGAGGAAGGGTAGAATATAAACATGATAAATGCATACATTTAGATTGAGGAAATAGACGTGAGAAGGGATGCAACTGTTAGAACGTCAGCCGAGGACCTGGGAGATCCAGGCTTTAACTCTCTTTCTGTCTCGGAAGTTCGCTGGGTGCCCTTGGGTTAGTCCCTAAGTCTTGGTCCCACCTACCCCACAGGGTTCTGTTGCAAACATAAAATGGAAGAGGGGAGAACGATTTTTTTAAAACACGTTTTGTCCCCACTGAGGAGAAAAGATGGTCTACGTGACCAACGGCGTCTATCGCGGCAACAACTGAAAGAAGAAAAACTCCCACGTGATCCTT
>NW_015209022.1:0-858 GCF_001447785.1 Gekko japonicus | reverse complement strand
CCTGCAGAAGGGCTGTCTTCGACGTCGCTGGTCCCTGGTCGCCCCGGCTGAAATAAAAACTATGTTACTGGCTGAACTCAAACTGCAAACTGAAACTGCAGGGACATTTTGCACCGCAACCCTCGCAGATCGCTAGCCGACACGCATTCTACAAACAATCCCAGGTCGCGAACGAGATGATTACTGAATACGTATTGGCCTTGCGGAAGGCTGCACGCCCCTGCAACTTCACCAACCTCGAGGAAGCGCTCCTCGACCGACTCGTCTGTGGCATGAGAGACGAGAAGCTACAGGAACGATTGCTGCACATGAGCTAGCACTCCCACAAGTGGGTCCGTACCTCCGGTTGCTCCGTCTTCCATGGTGGAAATTAGTGAGCATGGTGGGTGCTGGCAATCTGTCACGGCAGGGCCAGGGGGCGTGAGGCAAGCAAGCAATATCCCAAAGCAGTCCGAGGTCTAGCCGAGCAAATCAAGCAGCATAGTTCAAACAAGTCCAAATCAGATTCCAAAGCCAGTGTCAGACATACCAGAATTCAAGGTCCATAAATCACAATGAAGCCAGAGAAGTGCAGAGACGAAAGCAGGGTCAACGAAGCCGAGGGTCAAAAGCCGAGGATCAAACCGACAAGAGTTTCACGGAGTCTGGATCAGGAATACACGGAGTCTGGTCCTGTCAACGAAGTTGCCAGCACAAATTCCTCCCAGCAGCAGGCTTGATGATATACTGTGCTGGCCAATTACCTCGTTAACTGGCAGGGAGCAAGGTTAAGCTTCTGCCAATACTCAGGGCTGAGCGAACCTCTTGCACGCATGCGTGCAGCCCAGCATCTCTCTTTCAGCTCCTGTCTACGTTGAC
>NW_015209021.1:0-850 GCF_001447785.1 Gekko japonicus | reverse complement strand
ATTGAACTCTTTCACATATTGTAAGTGTGTGTATACAATGTTCTTTATTATTGGGGGAGCCATAAACGTCCATGCCCTACCATTATCAGGGCAGCTGTGTACTGCCTGTTGCCCAGGAGGGGTGTAAGTCTGCATTTCTGCTTCTGTTTCTTCCCAGGTGTTTGGAGTTTTGCCTACCAGCATATAAAAGCAAAGCCTTTACTTTTGACTCCTGTAGGGCAGTTAGTGGGCTTCTGGGGTGCTACTTGCTCTTTATTATCTGGCCCTATAAGGTGGAAAAATCTGCTGACTCACTGCCTGGAGCTCTTGTACATGGCCTATTGAAAACAGGTGCCCAGGCTGAGGCATACGACGAAGGGCTCTTAGCTTCTGGTTCAGATGGACAAGAAGCCCTGAATTTGATTATCTGTAGTGGAATGGAGACTCACATCTCCTGCATGTGTAGAAAAGCTGAGCCTAGGCCTCCATTTTTATACAGCAGGGAGGGTGGGGTGTGCCTTTCTGTTGTCAGTTTTACATCAGGTGAGAGCTGGTTGGCTCTGTGTTTATGTCCTGTCGAGAGCGAGGTGAGAGGTGAGGGGTTTGTCGTATCCAGATCCAGGTGACAGTTGATATCTGGGCTGTTGTCTGTTGTGTCATTATCTCACCTGAAGACTGGGAATGTGTCTGGGGGAGCAGAATGAGGAGGGAGATGGTGCCATGATTAATAGGGTGTAGGGGAGGGGGTGATATGGTTGTGGGAGAAGAATAGGCCAGGCAAGGGGAAGGGACAGCACACATTTCCATACTGTCAGCCCTTCTGGTTCTTCTTCTAGCCAAACTGATGCTGGTGACCATATCAACATCCTAC
>NW_015209020.1:0-938 GCF_001447785.1 Gekko japonicus | reverse complement strand
CAAAGCAGATGCTCTGCTACTGAGCCACAATCCCCCCCACACACACACCCATCTTGTGAGGCAGGTAGGGCCTGTAAAATGGAGCTGTTCCCCCAGGCCTTTGGTTGAGGTGGCAGATGCCGGAAGACCTTGGCCTCCCCTGCTCTTGTATGAACTGTCTTGGCATCCGCTGAATGGGCTCTGTTAATTAGTGATATGTGCCCTGCACTTGTGGGAGGAGCTGGTGGACGCCAGAAATAGAGCGTGTGCTGTTGTTGATTTAAAAATTTTAATTCTGTGTGTACTGTATCCAGAGGTCATTTCGTAGAAAAAGAGGTGCAGGAGCTCATTAGCATAACTTATTTGCATATGCCACACCCCCTGACATCACCGGAAGTGTGTCAGAAGTGAACACCCACCGCTCAGCGCTCAGGCTTCCACTGGACTGTTTTGGATTGCTAGCTATTGGGGGCGGGGGGGACGTGCAGATCTGTCCTCGCAGAGGAGGGAGAGCTTGTACCTGAATAAAACTTGGTCTTAAAGGTGCCACTGGACTGTCTTGGACCGGGAGGAGCTCTGCAACTTACCTGGCTGCTTCTTGCTCTGACTGAGGGCTGCTGGGAGCAGGGGGTGGGGCTTGTTGCATGTGCCCGCCCCCTGGGCTCTTTACTGCCGGAGCTCTGCTCCTGTGCGCTCCTGCAGGAAATGACCCCTGACTGTATCTATTATTGCATCGTTAGTCAACTGTTGTGACCCGCCCTGAGCCCGCTTGCGGGGAGGGCGAGATATAAATCCAAATAAATAAATAAATTAGGGTTTCATTGGCATGCAGGGATCTGGAGCCAGTCCTTCTCTGAAGAAGGTCTAGCTCAGACGCTACCAGTTTCCCCCTCCAATGCGGAACTTTGAGGAAGTATTAGGTGTGCGACCGGCTCACTTTGCCCAGCCGTTCTGGTCCA
>NW_015209019.1:0-837 GCF_001447785.1 Gekko japonicus | reverse complement strand
TCCAGCAGGGCTTTTCTTATGTTCATATTTCTTATGCATATATTCCTGCTCTTTCCTTTGGGAAGGTCTGGTTGGTTGATTTCTTTTACACTATCGGGCTACTGTTCCTCCAAGGAATTCAGTGTGGCATGAATGGCGCTCTCCTTCCTGCCTTCCATCCACCTTTACAACAGCCCTGTAAGGTAGACTCAGCTCAGAGGGAATGACTGGTCCAAGAGCCTTTGCTGCATAGCAGAATGCGCCCCCCCCAGTCATAGTCCAGCAATCAAATGGCCATTACCACACTGACTTCAAGTGTCTCCCATTCAGACACTGTTCAGGGCTGCCTTGGAGACCCTCTTTGGGTGGAAAGGCAGCATATAAATGTTTTAAATAAATAAAATAAAAGATGAACCTGCTTAGTGTCAACAGTGCAGTAGCATCATGTTTCCTTTTCTGGGACTGTTCTCTCTGAGCCCCACAAGTGCTTAAGGAAAGGCTAAAGAGGTTAGGGCCTTTGAGGTTTTTATTAAAAAGATGACTGCTTTATAAAATTATGCATGGGGTGGAGAAAATGAGTAGAGTGTTTCCCCCCCCCTCCTTCTCCCCCAGTATTAGAAATTGGGAACACCCAGTGAAGTTGATGGACAATAGATTCAGGACAGACAAAAAGAATTCCTTCTTACTCAGTGCGGAATTAAATTGTGGAATTCATGGCTAGAGAATGTAGTGATGGCTATGAGCATAGCTGGTTTAAGGCCAACAGACTGCATTGGCAGCACGGAAAACACAGGTATGTGTTGCAGTGTTCAAGGGGCCATGGATTTGTGGAGAGCTTGTTGTTGTTGTTCAGTCGCA
>NW_015209018.1:0-927 GCF_001447785.1 Gekko japonicus | reverse complement strand
TTGCAAAGCAAGGGCAGATTGTCTGACCACTGTAAATTTTGATCTAGACATTCCTTCTCTCAGGCAGGGCTCTTTTTGTAGGAAAAGCCCAGCAGGAACTCATTAGCATAATAAGCCATACCTAACAGCAGAAACTCATTAGCATATTAGGCCACACCACAGATAGTACAGCTCATTAGCCTATGAGGCCACACACCCCATGTTACCAGAAGTGTGGTCATCCAGCCACACCCACCTTTTGCTTCTTATTCTGTTTACTTTGTTGTCCAAACCCAGGGGTTTTTTTTGGTAGCAGGAACTCCTTTGCATGTTAGGCCACACACCCCTAATGTAGCCAATCCTAATGAGTTCGTGCTGTTGGGTGTGGCCTATTATGTTAATGAGGTTCCTGCTGGGCGTGGCCAACTTGGGAGCCAGCCGGAACTCCGTTCCTGTGCTTTCCTGCCCAAAATTAGCCCTGCTTCTCTGATTAACAGGGCCCTGCAAATAGCCTTCCCAGTTTCTGGTGTGGCTCAGTGGTGATCGCATGGGACTAGGCCCTGGGGTGACTGGGTCAGAATCCCTTGCTCAGCCATGGAAGCCTGCCAGGTGGGCTTGGATCCGTCACGGTCTCTCAGTCTAATCTACCCTCACAGAGTGGTTGTAAGGATCAAGTGGAAGAGGGGAGAACAATGCCAAAAGCCACTTTAGGACCCAGATCAGGGAGGAAAATAATAAATGTGCACATTATTCCCCTGCTCTCCACCCCTCACAAGTGGCAGCCAATGAAATAAGGTGGGGATAAAGACATGCTGAATGCAGTGGAGTGTAGTTGAGCCCTGAGAGTCATTCTGCCTACAGAAGTGGGAAAAGGTACAAGTTGGGGCTCTACCTACAGTTAACGGAGCCTGTTACTTGGAGAATTATAGCCATATGTTGTCGAAGGCT
>NW_015209017.1:0-855 GCF_001447785.1 Gekko japonicus | reverse complement strand
GACAGCTGATCTCCAGACGACAGAGATAGAATCAGAGAATCACACCAAGTTGGAAGGGTCCCTCAGAGGCCATCTAGTCCAACCCCCTGACTCAATGCAGGACCAGCCGAGCGCATCCGTGACAAGTGTTTGTTTAGCCGCTGCTTGAAGACTGCCAGGGAGGGGGAGCTCACCACCTCCCCAGGCAGCCAATTCCACTGCTGCACAACTTCTACTTCTTCCTAAGATCCAACCGGTACCTTTCATGCCCGTAATATAAACACATTCTGGAAAGTCCTCCCCTCTGCTGCCCACAGGGAACGGCTCCCTGCCCTCCTCTGAGTGACACAGCCCTTCAGAGACTTGAAGAGAACCATCCTGTCCCCATCTTTATTTGTCATTTTGGAGAATACCCCAAAACTCCCTATGTTGTTGTTGATTTCATTCTCTCTCTTTTTTATCAACTCTCCTAAAAAGGAGAGAATTTTATTGCTTTTAAATTTCAGAAAAACAGGAAGGGCATATAGCGGGATTAAGAAAAGTGGTGAGTGATGTTTAAGTTAGTATATTAGTCTTTTGTTAGTATTTCACAAAGTCTGTGGCTTCTTCTGCGAATAAACGATCCTCTTCCATCTTTACCTGTAAAAAATCTTCTTCTTCTTCTTTCTTCTTCTAGAACAACAATGTGTGACCATTCCAGCTGGGCGGCTGTAGCAGCAAAACACAACAGGAGTATTATAGACCTGGGCAGAGGTTTTCCCAAGTGGTCTTTCTGTCGTCAGGGCCACTGAGATACTGCAGTGAAGTGGGGAGGGCATATTTAGGACACCCCTGTCCATCTGAAGCTCAGCCACTGGTTCATCCCTCACAGCTATT
>NW_015209016.1:0-903 GCF_001447785.1 Gekko japonicus | reverse complement strand
TCATTGGGGCTGGTTCCCTCTTGCTTCACTGGTGGTGAGCATTCTGTTAATCACGTAGGTGCAAGTTATGACATAGCTTATAAGGCCCATGTTGCAGACGAAATGGCATTCCACAAATCTCTCCCTCTCCCGTCACATTCAATCAAATATTATAATGGGGGAAAGGAGTTGGTAAATACAATATGTCTTCTCCATCTGCCGTCCCATAATCGAATTCTGTTTTGTTTAAGCTAAAACTTTATCTCGCATGTTCTCTTGTCAACGGCCTGTGGACAGTAGCTAGTTTGTGAGGGGTTTTCCCCACTGAAAGAATTTTGCCCCTAAAAACCAAGAGTTAAAAAGATTAATTCTGTACTCCATGCAGTGATCTCGTTATAATGAGAAAGGCTGTAGCTCAATTAATGCACATTCTTAAGAACATAAGAGACACCAATGTTGGATCAGGCCAAAGGCCCATCCAGTCCAACACTCTGTGTCACACAGTGGCCAGAAATACCAGGGGCCATCAGGAGGTCCAGCAGTGGGGCCAGGACCCTAGAAGCCCTCCCACTGTTGTCCCCCCCCCAAGCACCAAGAAGACAGAGCATCCCTTGCCTCAGACGGAGTTCCTATCTAGACCTTGTGGCTAATAGCCACTGATGGACCTCTGCTCCATATGCTTATCCAATTCCCTTTTGAAGCCGTCCATGCTTGTAGCCACCACCACTTCCTGTGGCAGTTCTTGTATGTCCTGATGGCTGGAAGCAGAAATATACGCTTTCTGGGAATTTCGGAGCCATAGGGCAGATCTGTACCTCCCATTTTCCTGGCTGGAAAGCAAAACAAAACTCGTAATTGTGAACAAAATTGAAATCTGTGTAATATTTACAGTATAAATCTAAACTTATTTTACTGCTTTTAAGA
>NW_015209015.1:0-879 GCF_001447785.1 Gekko japonicus | reverse complement strand
TAACCACTACACCAAACTGGCTCAGCTGCATGCAGCCCACCAGCCGTTCACCATGGCCTGTGATATATCGGCCACAGTTTCACAAATAAAAATAAGTGGGGAGGGGCTGTGGCTCAGTGGTCAAGCATGTGCTTAGTATGCATCTTGATGGGCGACATCCCAGGTCTCTCCACTTAAAAGTTCCTAAGCAGCAGAAGCTGGGAAGTATCTTTCTCTCTAGGACCCTGGAGAGCTGCTGGTAGCCAGAGCAGGCACTGAGGAGCTAAATTCTCGCAGTCGCAGGGAGTGAAGGGGCCCACTCCACTTTAGCGTTCATGTGCGTACACTGATATAGTTGCCCACTAGAGCACAGATGTATACTTAGGGTTGCCGTTGCCCAGTTGGGGGCGGGGATTCCCTGGTCCGTCCCCCCCCCCCAAACAGCAATGTCACCAGAAAGAAATTTGATGTGCCTATGTCACCCAGAAGTGAAGTAAGCACATCAGTGACTGGGGGGGGGGACACTTGCTTTGGGGCAAAACGCAATGGTTTGAGGCTGATTTTACCATAGTGTTTTGCTTGAAAATCAGAGGATCGCCCCAAAGTCATCGATATGCCTACTTCACTTCCGGGTGTCGCAGACACATCACATGACAACTCTCCCAGCTCCGGGAACATCCCCCTCCAACCCCTAATGAGTTCCTGCTGGGCGTGGCCAACTTGGGAGCCAGACGGAACTCCGTTCCTGTGCGTTCCTGCCCAAAAATAGCCCTGCGGTACACTGATATAGTTGCACACTAGAGCACAGATGTATACTTAGGGTTGCCGTTCCCCAGTTGGGGGCGGGGATCCCCTGGCCCGTCCCCCCCCAAACAGCGATGTCACCGGAAAGAAATTTGA
>NW_015209014.1:0-857 GCF_001447785.1 Gekko japonicus | reverse complement strand
GGGGTGGCACACTCAAGAACATTCCACATGCCTCCGAATGGGTCCCTGGCGTGTCACTCAGAGCTTTACCCAGCTTCCCCTATCCCATTGGCTGCATGGGCTGTGTCCCACCCACACAACCAGCACCTGCGAAAATTTGCCTCACAGTGCATCGGGAGCCCTCAGAACACAAACACTCCAGCCCTGCAGCTGTGCCCAGTCCCCTCAGAACACAGACTGCACCTGGATCCACCTCAGACTCCCCCCCCCATGTTCCACAATGCTGCCGCTGTCACCCCTAACAGGCCTACAGTGGACAACCACCTGGTTGAAGAGTGGGGGGTGCAGAGCCACGGCAATCGTCTGCAGCGGGAGAGAACATGGGGGGTTACCAGGACAGGGACGGCCTTGCTACTGCTGGGGACCCAGGGACTCCTGCTGCCGCCAACGGCGCTTGGCAGCTGACTGCTCCCCCCCTCTTTTCCCCCTCATGCCAAGCGAGGGGAGGAGGCGCCGGGGAAGGCTGACAAGGACAACAAAGAGGAAGGAAGCGCCGAGGAGGGGTACAAGCCCTTTGCGGTGGCGGCTGTAGCCCCATCCCTGCCTTCCTCTTTCCCATCCCCTCCTGCTCCCCAGGAGGCCTTCCAGGCGTCTGCTCCAGAAGTGGGAGACCAGGAGAGGCCTCCCAGTGCCCCCCCAGCCCCTCCTGGGCTACGCGCTGAGGCAAGTGAGCCACGGACAGCACGGGATGGAGTGGGAAGGCCTTTAACAACCTCCCCGTTGCTTCTCCTGCCTGCCTGCTGAGGCTTTGGGACAAGGTAGGGGAGCCTGCCTGCAACTGTTGCAGGATGCCACGCTCACCCAGGCCCTCTTCCTAG
>NW_015209013.1:0-859 GCF_001447785.1 Gekko japonicus | reverse complement strand
TTAACATTTTTTAATAGGAAAGGCTACACCATTCTAACAAGGTTAGTGTACTTGCATAGAACTCTGAAACAAGCATTTTCAAGGCGGTCCCATTGGCTTTATTAAATACAGAGCTGCTGCTTCCCTTGGAAGGTAGCTTTCAAGAGTTATGTAAGAAAAGCGGAGTGATTATTAATGTATGGACCTACATTTTTATGGGAGTTACAACCAAATCCCTTCTTGTGTGTGAATTTCTGCATGAATGAGTTTAAAGGAGACTTAACAGCCATGCATTTCCACATGTGCAAACTTGTTCTGTTTCAGCTGGAGAGGAAAAAGTACCTTGCCTTCTTTGTACAAGCAAACCTGAGTCCTGCTTTCTGAGTAGTGGCAGTACAAAGACACTAGCAACGTGGGTTCCAGTTGTAATAAGGGTGCTCTGGAGTGATGGAGAAGACACTGAGATAGAAACGAAGCATTTGCACATCATAGAACACTGCTGGTTATGTTGTTTTGGTGGGCATTTCCAAATTTTCTGCTTTCCCAATGTCCAGTATTGATTGAAGCAATTTTTAAAAATGTTTTTGTAAAGTAGATTTTACCCTTCTCAGATTTCTGTCAGGCTGTCCATCCACAGGCCACAGACTCCTTTTTTTCTGCTATAGCAGCAGTGGGAAGCTCCATTTTTAAGCTCTTGGAGGATTGGCGACACCAGGGGCGTGTCGCCTAATATGCAA
This sequence comes from Gekko japonicus, assembly GCF_001447785.1. NCBI lineage: Eukaryota > Metazoa > Chordata > Lepidosauria > Squamata > Gekkonidae > Gekko > Gekko japonicus. The sequence goes on along the minus strand of NW_015209013.1, from coordinate 143 downwards.
AGGAGTCCCTGCTACAAAAAGAGCCGGGCCTTCTCAGATTTTTGTCAGGGTGTCCATCCACAGGCCGCAGACTCCTTTTTTTCTGCTATAGCAACAGTGGGAAGCTCCATTTTATGTCCTATACACCTTTATAACTGTATGTT
>NW_015209012.1:0-861 GCF_001447785.1 Gekko japonicus | reverse complement strand
CAAGGTGGATTACGTGATGTAAGTCACTCCAGTCAACAGTATAAGAATCGTAGAATCATAGAATCATAGAGCTGGAAGGGGCCATACAGGCCACCTAGTCCAACCACCTGCTTAATGCAGGATCAGCCTAGAGCGTCCCTGACGTGTTTGTCCAGCCACTGCTTGAAGACTGCCAGTGAAGGGGAACTCACCACCTCCCGAGGCAGCTGATTCCACTGTTGCACAACTCTGACTGTAAAAAAGTTTTCCCTAATATCCAGCCGGTACCTTCCTGCCCTTAATCTAAACCCATGATTGTGAGTCCTCTCCTCTGCTGCCAACAGTAGCAGCTCCCTGCCCTCCTCTAAGGGACAGCCCTTCAGATACTCAAAGAGAGCAATCATGTCCTCCCCTCAACCTCGTCTTCTCCAGACTGAACGTTCCCAAGTCCCTCAGCCTTATAGAATCGTACAGAAGACATCTAACAAGCAGTGTTTCAGAGTGTAGCCATATAGAAGAGCTAGATTCGAGTCCAGTAGCACCTCAGAGACGAACAAGATTTTCGGGGTATGAGCTCTGGAGAGTCAAAGCTTCCTTTAGTATCTCACGAAGGGAGCCTGGACTCTCAGAAACCTATACCCCAAAAATTCTGCTGGTCTCTAAGGTGCTCCTGGATTCAAATCCAGCTGTTTGGATACACAATGTAATAGGACTGCATAATATATGCCCTCTAGTTCCGCAGGGCCTGAAAGACGGAGCTCTTCCGCCAGGCTTTTGGGTAAGGCAGCGGACGTGAAATATCATCTGGCCCCTCCTGGGACCATTGTGTTACCTCACTGTTACCATCTACGTTATGGTCTTCGATTTTCGAGGACACAGAAT
>NW_015209011.1:0-869 GCF_001447785.1 Gekko japonicus | reverse complement strand
ATGTACAGGCATAAAAAGAAGTGAAAAACGAGAGATTTGCCCATCCATACTTTTCATTCCATTTTTTTCAATTCCACTGAAGAATCTTCCTCTTTATGGGCTAAACCCATTGTCCAGCCTTGTCCACCACAAACAAATGTCTATATGATCACAACATTCCGTAGGAACATAGCCTTTCAATTCCTTCTGGATTTCCTTTCAGAGCACAGTGAACCCACCACCTGATTGACATCTGCCTTGTATTTGGGGTGCTAACAGATCAGTTTTCCATTGGTAATATAATATTATCTGTAGTGAGATAAGAATGTTATGTCCCTATTCAGCCATTGTTCTGAATTTGTAAATGAACTCCAGTTCAACAGTCTCTCGTTGTAATCTCTCCTTGAAACATCTTCGTTTGAGGGCTGCCACTCTTCAGTCAGCAATGTAATGTCTTGGAAGATTCAGGGCCAAATCGCTCGCTCACAACTTTAATGCCAGTAGCTCACAAAGTAGAATTTTTGCTCACAGGACTCCACAGCTTAGAGGGAACATTGGCTATGACCCTATTCAGCCATTGTTCTGAATTTGTAAATGAACCCCAGTTCAACAGTCTCTCGTTGTAATCTCTCCTTGAAACATCTCTGTTTGAGGGCTGCCACTCTTCAGTCAGCAATGTAATGTTTTGGAAGATTCAGATGTTTCCTACTGGGTTTTGAGTGTTGTGATTTTTAATGTCACATTTATATACATTTATTCTTTTGTGTAAGGCTGGACCTGCTCATTCAATTTGAGAGTGTAAGCATATTACTGACACCTGGTGGAATATATAAAACTGGAAGATACACAAGTGAATGAATCTGAGATGGTATAGCTGGTGTTGTTAGGTC
>NW_015209010.1:0-841 GCF_001447785.1 Gekko japonicus | reverse complement strand
CCCCTTCTTCTTTGACCTTCTACCTTTGACATAAAGCTTAGAAAGTCACAAATCTCTACAGAGTTACCCTTACATTGAAGCTTTCTGTAGCTCTCTGGGGCAGCACATGGTCAACATCTGCCTCCTTCAGACGTCAGTTAGGAGTTCGGTCTCCCTGATGGACCCAACATGAAACCAAGACCCTTGTTGCAAAAAAGGTTTTTTTAATCAGTTCCCCTTTCCCCTCCCCCTAACGTGGTCAGGCCAGGTCTGTGAAGCTCTACCTGACATCTCTAGGATTTTTCTTCTGCTAGCCTCTCTAGTATCTAAGACCTCCAAATCTCTTGTCCATGCTTGGCCAGGGGGGGGATTTTGACCATCCCGTTGTCAAAAGTCTAGACTCTAAATGCATTTGTATGATGGTGGGCTGAGGTATGTCTGGAAAGCAACTGAACTGACTTCCCTCCCCCTGGCCTTATCTCTGCCCAGAGGGGAGGAAAAAAACTTCTTAAAACTCAGAGTGGAGGTTCGGCTCATTTCAAACCTCCAAAGAGAAAATGCATTTCTTCGCACCTTACATCATAATAACAGCAACTGACAAGAGTGAATTATTGATGGAAGGCAAAGAATGAAAAGAAGGCAAATGGGGACAGGAGACAATGGAAACGACGGAGGGGGAGAGAGAAAAAGTTATGAATCAAAAAGGGAAACTGGGATCGACTGAGGAAGGAATGCACAGGGATAAACTCTCAGCCATAATGCATCCTTGTGTCACCTGCATAACACATACTGAAAGTTCCGCTGTGAATTTCCTAGGGACGCGCCAGTTTCAAACAGCAAGAATCACAGAATCATAGAGTTG
>NW_015209009.1:0-870 GCF_001447785.1 Gekko japonicus | reverse complement strand
ACACCAAACTGGCTCCAACTCCAGAACTAGAGTGATAAAAAGACAACATCTACTCCCCCCACACCCGCCCAGCAAAGAGACCCCCCCGCTGGGGATCCAAATACCTTTTCTGCTGCTCAGCCAGTTCGTCCACAGAGGGGCCATTCTGGGTGGGCCGAGGCAGGGCAGAGTTTCCTGGGAGGAAATAAAAGAGACCCCCCTTGAGTACGGCACACCCAGTGCTCTTGTGTGAGAGGGGCGTGTGCGAGTGTGCAGGGGGGAGTGTCATGCCACACACCCCTTCCCACCGCCTCCCTCTCTCCTCTTCAGTTAAACACTAACGTTGCAAGCACCTCACCAGGGCCGGGAATTACATTCCCCACCTCCAGACTTCCGGAGCCCCCAGGAAGAAGAGTTTGTCCACCAAAGTTTTGGACAGGTTCACAAATACCAAAGTTGAGGCAAGGGTATTTTTGCGAGCAAGAGAGGCTGCCAGGAACCTCAGGGTGAAATCGGAGACGTTTTGAGGCTCTTTTCCTTCTTGCGACCTTTACAAATCCAAACGTTCTATGAAGCGGCCCTTCTAGCTAGCCAAACCCCGTAGCGTAGCCAGTCCACTGTTTTCTGCTACAGAAATTCCCAAGCCGTGCCCTGCCAGAGAATTTCATCCCAGCGAACAAATGCCAGGTGTTAATGACCGATGGAAGAGGCTGCCTGTCGCACCCCTGGGCGTTTCCTACAGCCACCTCGCCTCCTTCCAGCCAACCTCTACTGGGGGCAAGAAGCGATTCTTTGGCATCTTTGTACCACCCATGACTGAATCAATCAGTTTGCTCCCAGCATAAACCACCTGGCCTCAGAAGAGGTTGCTCGGTGCATCTCTGCATGTTA
>NW_015209008.1:0-862 GCF_001447785.1 Gekko japonicus | reverse complement strand
ATCGAAACAAACAAACAAACAAATAAATATTATCAGCCAGTGTGAGGCAGTGACAAAAAAGGCTAATGCAATCTTGGCGTGTATCAACAGAGGCATAACAACTAAATCGCAAGATGTGGTAGTCCTGTTGTACTCCAGGCCACACCCAGAGTATTGTGTTCAGTTCTGGAGGCCTCACTTCAAACAGGATGTGGACAGAATGGAGCAGCTGCAGAGGAGAGTGACAAGGATGATTGGGGGCCTACAGACCAAGCCCTATGAGGAAAGGCTGAGGGACTTGGGAATGTTTAGACTGGAGAAGAGAAGGTTGAGGGAGGGGCTTGATTGCTCTCTTTAAGTATTTGAAGGGCTGTCACTTAGAGGAGGGCAGGGAGCTGTTCCTGTTGGCAGCAGAGGATAAGACTGGCAATAATTGGTTTAAGTTATGGGTGGAAAGACAAAATATGGATATTAGGAAAAACATTTTTACTGTAAGAGTTGTGCAACAGTGGAATCAGCTGCCTAGGGAGGTGGTGAGCTCCCCCTCACTGGCAGTCTTTAAGCAGCAGCTGGACAAACACTTGTCAGGGATGCTCTAGACTGATACTACATTGAGCAGGAGGTTGGACTAAATGGCCTGTATGGCCCTTCCAGCTCTGTGATTCTATTATGTCATATACTGACACACCACTGGTGTGTCCCCCAGATTTTGCACCATTTTTGTTATACCAGATAGGGAAATAAACACTGGGCAGGAACCATGATAAGCAGTCTATCTAATAAAGTATTAGCTTTTTAAGGACAGGCTGCACTAGGCATGGCTTTCACAATTATCTCCATTTTGGCAGCACCACATTGGCTCCAAATGCAGTCAGCAATTTTG
>NW_015209007.1:0-858 GCF_001447785.1 Gekko japonicus | reverse complement strand
GCATATTAGGGAAGTCTGCAGCTGTTTTTTGTGCTTGTGGAGGAATTGGAATCGATGGTTGGGTATTTTCTGTAGGAGGCTTCTTTTCGATCAACATTCTTCTTCCCCTCCCAGACATTGCTTACATAAGAAGAAAGTTTTTCAAGTTAAAATGAACTTTCTCAGTTTGATATGCGCTTAAGATTATTTTCCACCTTTCAATCTCCTGGAACATCTCTCATGGTTAGTTTTATTTTTTTTCTTTTCCGATTTGAAGTCTATGGACCACTTACTCTCTTGGGGATGGGAATTCCCCATCTCTTCCCCGAACCCACCTTTGTTTAGTGAATTGAGGCCGTTCTCTTATTGCTTAACCAGGGGATTGGTTAACTCACTTTTAATGCTTCAAAAGTTGTGCAGGGATGTTTCCATGCTTAATATCTTGCCTGCCTCATCCAGCAGCATACTCTAGTTGCCATATCGACCCCCCGATGGCAGAACCTCTCGGGGTAAAAAGGGAGCCCCAATTCCTTGGCTGGCACCTTGGAAGCAACTCCCTCCCGCACCCCAGGCCAGCAGTCCACTACAAGGACACTGGGGGGGGCAGACCTGTCCAGGACCCCTCCTGTCCACCAAGTCTCAGCGCATCTCCATCGGAGCATGAAGAGACATGTCTGAGCCATGAATCACCAAGACTGGAAACCAGGAGCTCGATCAAATTTTAGAGTCATTTGCTGGAGGGAACATGTGTTTCAGCTGTTGAAAAGTCTTTCATGCTCAGGTAACTGGAGGTGGAGGAAGGGGTGAAGCATACCAGGAAAACAGAACAACATGGCAGTAGTAAAACATTAAGCAGTTCTTGAAAGAGCTCTCTTAGCC
>NW_015209006.1:0-857 GCF_001447785.1 Gekko japonicus | reverse complement strand
TTATAACTGATCCCCAGACTACAGAGATTCTTTTCCTCTGAGGAAATGGCAGCTTTGGAAGGCAGACTTTACGGCATCACATTCCATCCCCAAACTCCATTCTCCCACAGGCACCCAAATCTCCAGGAATTTCACAAGCCAGAGAGGACAACCGTATTCTGAGGGGCCCTTTTCACACCAACTACACTCTACCCAACTCTTGTCTGAAATCATAAGATTTGTTGTTAGCTTAACTAGGCTAGTCTCTCTGTGTACACACACACACCATTCAATTCCTCATATTTTTTCTTCCTCTAAGGAGCTCAAGGCAGTCAACTTCCTCACAACTATCTTGTGAAGCAGGTTAGACTGAGAGCCAGCCACTGGCCTGAGGTCATACTTCCCCTTTCCCTCCCCCTCAATAAAGAGGACAGTGAATTTACAGTTACACATCAGTGGCACTAGGCCAACTTCCTGGACTGTCACTCTCCTGAGGTGATCAGGGCCCCAGATATATGTATATTTTCCTGGATGGAGCAAGGAAGGATTCGCATAACTGGTAATGTTTATTTATTTTAGATATTTATTCCCCACTTTTCAATGAGGGACCCAAAGCAACATACGAGATTGTTCTCTGCACCGCCATTATATCTTCACAACAACAACCCTGAGAGGTAGGTTAGCCTGAGAGAGACCAGCATGCTTCCACGGCAGAGTGGGGATTTGAACCTGGGTCACCCAAATCCTAGTCTAACACTCTAAACACTTCACCCCTCTGGCTTAGTTTTATTTTGTTGATATGTTTTACCTTTTTGATGAATATAGTGACTCTTAATTATACAAAAAAGTTTGTTAGTGCCCTGAGCCTTTATTCCCCA
>NW_015209005.1:0-852 GCF_001447785.1 Gekko japonicus | reverse complement strand
GAAAAGTCCTGGTGGGCTGATGCCTTTCCAATGCTGCTGGGGCCAGTGTCTGTGATTGCTCCCATGTGTTATGGTCTTCCCTTGCCCATCAGCACTGGGTCCACAAATCAAGACCAAGTAACATGCAGTCCAGGTGCGTCTGTGTTTGCGTTTGTGTGTAAAATGCCATAAAGTCACAACCGACTTATAGTGACCCTGTAGGGTTTTCAAGGCAAGAGATGGTTTGTTATTGCCTGTCTCTGCATAGCAACCCTGGACTTCTTTGGTGGTCTCCCAGCCAAGTATTAACCAGGGCTGACACTGCTTGTTTTCTGAGATCCAATGAGATCATGCTTGCCTTGGCTATCCAGGTCAAGGCACAATCAAGATACTGACATGGAAATGCCTAGGTTTTTCTGGGATCCTAAACACCATCATGTCAACAACTCTATTCTCTGGGTTCCTAAGAACTTAAGAAGAAGAGCTGGTTTTATACTCTACCCTTCATTACCTGAAGGAGTCTCAGAGTGGCTTATAATCACCTTCCCTTCCTCTCCCCACAACAGACACCCTGTGAGGTAGGTGGGGCTGAGAGAACTCTGAGAGAACTGTAACTGACCCAAGGTTACCCAGCTGGCTTCATGTAGAGGAGTGGGGAATCAAACCCGGATCACAAGATTAGAGTCCGCTCCTCTTAACAACTACACCAAGAGAAGTTGTGCTGATTAGGCCAGTGGCCCATCCAGCCCAACACTGCATCACACAGTGTTCAAAAACCGGGTGTCGTCAGGAGGTCCATCAGTGGGGCCAGAACTCCAGAAGCCCTCCACTGTGCACCCCCCAGAAGTACCAAGAATACAGATCATCACTGCC
>NW_015209004.1:0-918 GCF_001447785.1 Gekko japonicus | reverse complement strand
CCCCCCGGTTTGGCAACCCTATGCCTGCCTCTGGTCGCTGGTCTCCAGGTGGGGCCTGGTGTTCTCCCAGAATTACAGCTGATCTCCATTTCCCTGCTGCATTAATTCATTTTCCCTTTTGCTCTAATCAAGCTGATTACAACATGCATGGTGGCACCTTTGCATTCTTTACAAGCTTTCTTACAACACCCCTCCTACCTTCTGATGGAGATAAAAGGACTCAGAGATCTCCATTCCTACTTGTGTCTGATGAAGGGAACTTTGACTCTCAAAAGCTTATGCCCTGTTGGTCTCCAAGGTTCTACTGGACTTGAATCTAAACGTTTTACTCAGAGGTCATTTCGGGGGGGAACGCGGGGGAACGCAGTTCCCCCGGGTGAGGTGCAGGGGGGCGGGGCACATGATGAAGCCCCGCCCCCTGCTTCCAGTCGCCCCGCTTCCAGCCCTCATTCAGCCAGGAGGAGGCAGGAGAAGAGGGAGGGTAAGTTGCTTCCTCCCTGCCTCTCCCCACCCCTGCCTGCCTGGGGCCAGGGAGGGCCTTGGCGGTGCTTCCTCACACTCCTGCTGGCCTTGCAGGTCCACCGCCGGGCCCCTGATTCAGGGGGTGTGGCATATGCTAATGAGTTATGCTAATGAGTTCCCCTAGCTCTTTTTCTACGATATGACCCCTGGTTTTACTGCAGACCAGCATGGCTACCCTCTGAAGCTGATCTCCAGACTACAGCGAAAGTGTCTTTTGTTGTTGGAAACAGATCACAGGGTCTAAACAACATTTTATTCTCCTGCCAGTGTCACCCTCCCTGTCTATTACCATGTTGATTGTGTTGACTTACACATTATAATTTGCCTTGAGTATCAGTGATAAAGGCAGACTATAAATAAAATAATATAATGATCTAAGAGGTTCCTGTGTTCTTG
>NW_015209003.1:0-892 GCF_001447785.1 Gekko japonicus | reverse complement strand
ATGACTGAGGTGCTGTGCGGCAGTTCCACGATGCTTCATATCTAGAAAACTAGAATAGGCCATAGATGGGTTCTAGCCTAACCTCACTAATATGCCAGTCTCTTCCATCGAGGGAATTGTTTGAGGAACATTTTCTTTTGCTGTGGGGATTTTTTGAGGAACATCATCTGAGAGTCCAGCCTGAAGCAGCACCCTGAGAAACAGGTTTCCAACACTTCCTTTTGCGAGAGCTAGACTGGAATTACAGCTGTCAGCTAGGATGGGGTTTTCAGGAGTACTTTAGGAGTGTCCTGCAAGGTACCATAATTAGGGCAAACAGGGACCTGTTGTACTTGGCACGAGCATCAAAGCCCCTGATTCAAATTTCTGTTTGGCCTCGAGCTCATTGGCTTGAATCCCACAGTCAGTCTCCGCTGATGGAAGGGATTTCTGTCTGCACAGCAGGACTTCCTCATCTCTCTCCTTTCACTGCAGCCCAAAATGCCTGCTCAAATGCTGCTCCTGGGAACAGGGGACCCCCCCCACACACACCCCCCACCCCGAACAGCATGATAGGAGAGCTGGAAGTCTACAGCAAGAGAGGCCGGAGGACTGGCACAAACTCACCCTTCTGTGAAGGCACAAACTCACCTTTCTGTGAATGGAAACTTGTGGGATCCAGTTTATTGGGTGACCCTGTCATTCAGCCATGCCTCCCCTTGTTTTATGCATGTATGTATTTAATTCGATTTGTATCCTGCCTTCCCCGCAAGCGGGCTCAGGGTGGGTTCCATCCTAAAATTCACAACAGAACAAAATCGACAGTTAAAATATATCTAAAATCCTGTCTAAAACCAGTAATCGATAGAAGACCGGTGCCTCAGCAGATTTCAACAAGAAGCAGTTTGTTCCC
>NW_015209002.1:0-875 GCF_001447785.1 Gekko japonicus | reverse complement strand
ATTCATGCGGCCCAGCTACTGTGGAGCTCACTCGCAATTTGCTTGCTCTCACGAAACTCTCCGAGTCCACCTTCAAGGACATCGTGAAAAAACTCCAGGACCATTTTGTCCTATGGCCGTCGGAGATCTCCTGCCACATGGCCTTTTACGTGTGTCAGCAACAGCCCCAGGAATCGGTAGAGGAGTATATGGCTGAACTTTGTCGGCTCACCGCAGATTGTACTTTTGGGGGCCATCTTGACACAGCCCTCCGCAACAAGCTGGTTTTCAGGCTTAGCGATGAGAAACTCTGACGCCACATCATGGAGGATGAGAAGTGCTCCCTCACCTCCGCCCTTTCCACCGCAACGGTATGGGAGAGAAACCGTCCCTCTACCATGGCCGCCGGCTGCCAGATGCAAGTCGACACCCTCAACCACGATCCGGAGAAGGTCCACCGGACCCAACAGTCTTCCAGACGTCAGGAGTGCGGCTCCATGGTGAGCTCCATCCCGGGACAAGAGTGTGCCAGCTGCGGGGCCAAGCACGACTGGAAAACTTGCTGGTTCTGAGATGCCAAGTGCCACGGTGCGACCATGCTGGGCACATCGAATGGACCTGCTGCTCCTGCAGGTCCCATAGTCAACAGGCTCCACAACAGCCCCGCCGGCGAGCTGATGCCCACTACGAGGATGATGGATCCCAGGAAGACCGCTACCTCCTCACAGCGGAGTCATCAGAACAGATAATGAGGCTTCCAAGCCAGTCCTCTGCCCCAAGGATTTAGGTCCGGGTCCAAATAGAGGGATCCCCCTGCACGATGGAGCTCAACTCCGGCTCCGCAGCCTCCATTATATTGGAGGAGACTTTTAAGAGACTCTGCCCCCACAGGGGGC
>NW_015209001.1:0-862 GCF_001447785.1 Gekko japonicus | reverse complement strand
GAAGCAGCGGCAGCAGCACGAGCCTGAAGCGGTGGTGACATTTTCAGCGTTCCTTTTCGGCTTGTGGCTTTTAAATTAACAGCGGGGTCGGGCGCGTTCGACGGTGTGTGCTCAGGCATGTTGTTGGGCAGCGGCGGCAGCAGGCTTCCAGCAGCAGCGGTTTCGGGCAGCGGCGGTGGCGGTCTCTCGACGACGGTAGCACTGTGCTCTAGGTGGCACATTTCTCAACGGCACGATACTGTGTTGTGCTTGAAGCACATGCAGTAGGAACCGTCGGCACACATTTAAGCATTTGACGGGGGGCACTCTGGGGAGGGTGTTGGGACTGCACGCCATAGGCTGGGGGTGAGCAAAGGGTGGCTTACTCCCCTCTCCCAGAGCTGAGGGCCTGTTTTGGTGTTGCGGCATGGTAAGGCCACGGCAGCCTTTGCAGCCCCTTGGTCCCCCCCCCCATTCTCCTGGCACCATCAATGAGCAAATATGGTAGCAGGGGCCATTTTGGGGCTGGAAGAGATTGTGGCTGTTTAAATTCAAACTGGTGGCCATTTTGAGCATTTCTTCCTGCAGCCTTTGTGGAGCCTTTACAGGCAGTGGCCATTTTAGGTCCCCTTGCCAGTGGTCATTTTAGGTCCCCTTGCCAGTGGCCATTTTAGGCCCGCGTTGTCGACGGCCATTTTAGGTCTTCATACTAACAGTTGGGGCTCCTTTTTTAGTTCACATTAGGGCCTGGTGATCGGGCCTGGGGTGCAAACTTATTCTGTTTGCCCATTGGTGTGCGTGAGGTTGGGCCTAGGCGTGAGGTTGGGCCTATTTCAGGATACCTCTTGTGAAGCTTTGATATGGCTCTGAAAAAGGGCATCGG
>NW_015209000.1:0-866 GCF_001447785.1 Gekko japonicus | reverse complement strand
GCAGTGGGTGCCTTCGGGACAGTTGATCCTCTATCGCCACCCTTTGTTCCTGACCCTGGAGAAAAGATGCGAGCCATTGTAAGGCAAGCCCCTGAACTCCAGTGTCGGCGAGGCGGTGGATCAGTAGCTGATGGTCGACCGTGTCGAACACCACCAACAGGTCTAACAACAATAGCACCGCCGATCCGCCTCGATCCAGATGCCTCCGAAGGTCATCTGTGAGGGCGACCAGTGCTGTCTCCGTCCCATGTCCCGGGTGGAAGCCAGACTGGAAGGGATCTAAGATGGAAGTGTCATCCAAAAAACTCTGCAACTGAGCTGCCACAGCCCTCTCAATTAGCTTGCCCAAGTAGGGCAAGTTGGAAACTGTCTGGTAATTCACCAGTTCTGCTGGATCCAGTGATGGCTTTTTCAAGAGGGGATGAACCTGATCGTATCATGAAGTCCTGATCATATCATGAAGTACTAAGTAGTCAGGGGAAGATGAAAGCAGGCTTTCAAGTTCCATGTTAATGTGACTCCCACAGAAGAATAAGTCCTAGTTGAGACTTTGCCTTCTCGGTAAGAGAATTCTTCAGTTCTAGATACGTGAGTTGTTCCCTTTGTCAACAGTGAAAAGGTCTTAGTACAGTGGCTCTCTAGGCGCATGGCATTACAGTCTCTTTTAAGTAGGGCATATGCCAGAATGCACAACTGACCAGTATCCGGTTATTCTTTGGTATCCCTAATATATTCCTTACTTGGGACAGGGGCATGATCATGTTCTCTTTGCAATTATGTGCCCCATCGTTTTTAATCTTGGGCACTCCATCTCATCTTGCTGGGGGGGGGTGTGTGAAACATTCCTGTAACAAGTATAGTAGTAT
>NW_015208999.1:0-960 GCF_001447785.1 Gekko japonicus | reverse complement strand
AAGCTGTCCATGCTTGTAGCTGCTGCCGCTTCCTACATGTTTTAAGAAGACACAAGACCCATTGACATCAATGAGGCGTATTCCAAAGGAGCTGCACATGGGGGATGTTGGATACTTGGATTCTCTGGACTTGGTACTGCCAGGGAACCACAAAAAGAAGTAGCAGACTGCTCAAAGGCTTAAACACAGCAGAGCTGGAACTAGGTGTGGCAGCCGACTTATAAAGTTACACCGAGTCAGCAATCAGATCTAAAAACTAAAAAGTAAGTTTTATTAGAGGAAATACATACTGGCAGGGGTCATTTTGTAGAAAAAGAGATGCAGGAGCTCATTAGCATAACCTATTAGCATGATTTATTTACATATGCCACACCCCCTGACATCACTGGAAGTGTGTCAGGAGGCTCCACCCCAAAAATCTCCAGGTAGTTCCCAACTCAGATAAAGAAAGAAATAAGGCAAAGAGATGGGGATGAAGGATGGAAGGAAGAAAGAAAGAGAAGAGGAGATTGGATATATACCCCGCCCTTCACTACCCAAGGGAGTCTCAGAGTGGCTTACTAACTCCTTTCCCTTCCCCTCCCCACAACAGACACCCTGTGAGGGAGGTGGGGCTGAGAGAGCTCTGACAGAAACTGCTCTTTTTCAAGAACAGCTGTGCCAGAACGATGGCTTGCCCAAGGTCATCCAGCAGTTGCAATTAGAGGAATGGGGAATCAAACCTGGCTCTCCCAGATTAGAGTCCGTGAACTTAAACACTACACCAAACAGGGAATGAGGGAAAGAAGGCAAAGAGATGGGAAGGAAAGAAGAAAAGGAGGGAGGGAAAGAAGGCAAAGAGATGGGGAGGAAGGAAGTGGAAAGAAAGCAAATAGAAGTGGGAGAGCGGGAGGGAGGGGAAAGCTGGAATGAAGGCAAATAGTTGGGGGGAAAGGAAGGAAGGAAGGAAGAATTGGAGCC
>NW_015208998.1:0-867 GCF_001447785.1 Gekko japonicus | reverse complement strand
ACTCCATAGTTGTCCCATAGCAATAATCTCAATGGTCACCCATTGGGCATGTGTGCAGTGAGGCCAGTTCAGGATGTGCTGTCTGGTCACCCCTTCCGACAACAACTTAAACTGCCACAAATAGAGGTACCGCCAGATTGCACCAAGCCTCCAGTGTGACCAGAGCCGGAGTGGATTATGCTGACTCAGTACAATACAGCGTCATATGCTCTTCATTGCCTTAAAATGTAAGGCTAAAACATTACTTAGCCTTTATATGGCACCAAAAAAACCCCCAAACCATTTCAGGTTAGGAAAAATTAAGTGTATTTGGTGGCCTGAAGTTAGGGTTGCCAGGTCCCCCAGGCTACTGGTGGGGAGTGAGGGGTAGGTTTCCTAAATCCAAGTTGGGAAACTCCTGGGGATTTGGGAATGGAAACTGGGGGGGACAGGGACAGGGACAGGTTACAATGCCATAGTCCACCCATTTTCTCCAGGGGAACTGATCTCTGTAGTCTGGAGATGAGCTATAATTCTGGGGGATCCCCAGATCTCACCTGGAGCCTGGCATCCCTAGTTGAAGCCCCTTCTCCACATGTGCTACAGTCACCAACCAAATTGGACCCTGTGCATGTGGGAACTGAGGAACTCATCTGTGATTGATACACTGAACACAGGTTGGGGACCCCGGACCCCACCTGAGAACTCCAGGGGGAAGAGTCCTAATGATCATCATCATGATGAGACTGTGATTTCATTTCCAGCACAAACTCAGAAGTGATGTCACCACAAGAGTGCAATACTCTAGAATTCACCCCAAACTCTTCGGTATTAACATAGAGTTTCAGATGAATCCTAAACTGCTGCCCTGACAGAATGGTGTCACTT
>NW_015208997.1:0-873 GCF_001447785.1 Gekko japonicus | reverse complement strand
ACCATCATTACCAACTGGCCCTGTGAGGACAGCGTTGCATGGAGCTGACACCACTGAACTGGGAGTACCATCTCAAGATGCCATCTTTTATTGAAGACTGATTGAAACATCTAGAGCACTTGTAATACTGTAAACTATTGTTTTTATGTTGTTTTTAACCTGTTTTATACATTGGCATGTGCCCTATTTGTGAGCTGCCCTGAGCCCGCTTGTGGGGAGGGTGGGCTATAAATCAAAATAATAAATAAATAACATTTTTTAAAAAATCAACTATATTTGGCCATTGTTAGGTATTAGAATCAGGATGCTCAAAAGCTGGTAATGTCCTCCATATCCACAGATTTGTGCCCTCCTTTCCATCAGTACCCTTTAACAAAATGTAACCCTTGCTCCTTTCCAGCTGTTTTCCAGATGTTGGTCCCAGTGACACTGCAGCCGGTGGCTTGACAGAACAACCCTCCCAGTATAGCCATCCCCAGTTCACTTTTCCTCAGCCCCCTCTTCCCATACTCAGCACAGTATGTTGGAAATAGTCCTGCTGCTACAAGTACTACTATCACGGCTTAAACCAGAGTGGCAGGTGCAGAAAGGAGGAAAGGGAGGCTGGGCAAGGGAAATGGTGTCGGGCCTGTTGCTGTCCTCTCTGGTCAGAGAGAGGGTGCAGGCCTCATAACTGCTCAAGAATTCCTAATCAGTGGGATGAATCCAGTGTCGACAGGTACAGCCTAAACTCAGGAATAAGACTTATTTATTCAGTAGGACTTCTTCCCAGGGAAGTTTCTCCCCTTTAGGTTTTCAGCCTTAATATCTGCCATATAACCATATTTACCGCTTTTTGTGCCCGTGTGAAAAAGCAATACCAATTTTTAAAAC
>NW_015208996.1:0-896 GCF_001447785.1 Gekko japonicus | reverse complement strand
AATCGTGCAAAGGCCTCCCTAATTTCCTTCGAGTCTTCCCTTACTCTAGAACCCTCCCTTATGCTCTTCACGCTTTGTTTTTCTTTCCTAGTTCGTAAGTGTTTTACTAATCTTTGGGTTGACTTTATACTACTCCTCCAATATTCATTTTTGATTAATGTTTCTTTTTTCCATAAGGTTATAAGATCTAACTTATCCAGTTCTTTTTTTAATTCTCTGATTTGGGTCTGATCTGTGGAGTCTTGTGAGCAAAAAAAATCTACTTTGTGAACAACTGGCATCAAAGTTGTGAGCAAGCAATTTGGCTACTGCATAAATTAGGTTACTCTGGAGCCCCATCCTTCCTGAGCTAAGACAAAAATGTGTGAGCCAGAGGCTAAAAAACTGTGAGCTAGCTCACACTAACTCAGCTTAGAGGGAACACTGGTCCCAAGCCTCTCCATTTAAAATGCAACATTTTTTGCCACAATGTCTAAGGTCAATATTGTATGCATCTAGTCAAAACACAACAGGCAAGAACCTCACGACACGTTCTAGAGTGCTATGCAGCTGCCCCTTCTACCTCCCCAACCATATCTGGTAAAAAAAATGTGATCTGACATCATTGCATTTAGCATTTCCCTCCCCTTTATAAAGTGAAGTACAGTAGCCAGCTCTGGGCTGTGAAATCCCTGGAGCCCTGGGAATAGAGCCAGGGGAGGGGAGGAACCTCAGCAGGGTATAAGTCCTCAGAGTCCACTCTCCAAAGCTGCCATTCCCTCCAGATGGGGTTGCCAGGTCTGAGTTGGGAAAATCCTGAAGGTTCTGGGGGTGGAGCCGGGGAAGGGCGGGGGACTGGAGGCAGGGAGGGAACCTCAGTGGGGTACCATGCCCCAGAGTCCACCCTCGAAAGCAGC
>NW_015208995.1:0-902 GCF_001447785.1 Gekko japonicus | reverse complement strand
CCCAACTGAATCCCCAAAGTAATTTATGGATTGACATTATAGTCTGCCTTTGTCACTGGGACCGAAGGCGGATTACATAGAGCCAGTTGGGACAGTGAGTCAGAGAGCCGGTGTGGTGTAGTGGTCCAGAGCGACGGACTCTAATCTGAAGAACCGGGTTTCCTTCCCCGCTCCTTCATGTGAGCCTGCTGGGTGGCCTTCAGCCAATCATCATTTTCTCAGAGCTCTCTCAGCCCCACCTGCCTCAAAAGGGACCTATTGTGGGGAGAGGCAGGGAAGGCGATTGTCAGCCACTCTGAGACACGTGAGGCCTGCTGGGTGACCTTGGGCCGGTCACGGTTCTTTCCTTAAGAGCTCTCTCAGCCCCACCTGCCTCACAAGGGGTCTGTAGTGGGGAGGGGAAGGGAAGGCGATTGTCAGCCCCTTTGAGACTCCTTAGGGTAGAGAAAAGTGGGGTATAAAAACCAACTCTTCTTCTTGGGATATTCAGTAAACAATTCTGGGGACATTCTTGGGGCATTCAATAAACAATAAAAATATACAAAAGAACCTCCTCAGGAAAGCTCCTCCATTAGCATGTTTCCCAGCCTGGGGAACTCCTACAAGATAACGACTCAGCCCTACCCCACCTTCCGGAGTAGATATAAATTACCTGCCTACCATTTTTCTTCTCACCTCGACACAGAGAGTACCCCACCTTTCTGTGTTATACCTCTGAGGATGCGGCTACAGCAAACCCGGGGAGTAGTTTAACCCTTTCCTTCCCTGAAAGTTGTGCTTGTTACATTTTCGCCTGTCTTTGAATGATAATTGGAGATATGGATCTTGTGCTGTTGCCTCTTTGAGAAACCTGAGAAGAAACTGAATTAAAGATCGACAGGTCCATCAGAGGCTGCATTAGA
>NW_015208994.1:0-847 GCF_001447785.1 Gekko japonicus | reverse complement strand
CAGCTTAGAGGGGACATTGGACAGGAGCTGAGTTCGTCACGCGGCACTCGGGTTTTGAACTGCCGAGCGACTGACCTTCCAGTCTGCAGCTAAGCGTCTTAACCACTGAGCCACCACAGCCTCAGGTCTGTACAGGCAATCAAACCTCCAATGACCAATAAGAAGCCTTGCTGGACAAAAGCCCCACTCGGCCCCACCCACTTTCTAAAAACACGGGCACTACATTAGGGATCTCTGGAATATATCACTGGAGGAGGGCTTCCAGGAGGATTGTATAATAGAAAACACGCCAAAGATTGCTTTGCGGAATTGCATACAAAAATAAAATAAAATGCCAGACTGCAAGATCCAACTTGGGAAATCTTTTTTCTTTTTCTTTTGGCTGCATCGTTAAAGCTTCTGCAGCTGAGAGTACAGATTTAGGATTTCCTTCTGCGGAGCCTTGTGGGGTAGGCCAGAATTTTTCATTCAGATCCGCAGGCTGAGCAGAAAAAGAATGCCAGTTAATAAAACTCAGCCTCCACTAGAAGTCACATGAAGACGAGAAGCTGCCTCATAGTGCGTCACACATTGCGCCAAACATTTAATTAGATTTGTTGTTCTCACAACAACCCTGTAAGGTAGTACAACACAACAGCCCTATAAGGTAGGACAAAGTTATCCCTGTAATTCAAATGGGAAAAGGCGGCTTGGCAAAACTGCCCCTAGTGGGTTCATAATTGAGGCGAGAACGGGACTAGTTTGCAAGCGAACAAACCATACATTCTCTTCTTTTTCAACCTAGGGAGTCCCAAGCCCCAGACAAGTGCCTCGTTTTAGCAGAGGGGGTCTCCAGCCGCTGCATCCC
>NW_015208993.1:0-870 GCF_001447785.1 Gekko japonicus | reverse complement strand
TCATCATTGGTCCAAGTAATCTATTGTTCCCACCTGAGACAAACCCCCAGGGCCACCCATTGGTCTGCATTGTTTTTCAATGCCTATATCCCAGCGAACACATGGTCTCCAACTGTGTGTTTTCTGCCATGATGCCAATTGGCAGTCCACCCCTCGAACCCTCTGGGTTTTGGGTCACCACCCTTTCTTCATGGACCTCTGCACATCTGGACAGGTAGTATCACCCCATAATCCCTCCATTAGCTACCAATCACCTCTGCTTCTTTAAGTCTGTATTGTGTGCGTGAATGTTTAATTACTGTTTGTGTGCTTGTGTATTGTTTGCTTGTGATGAATCTACAGTAAAGGAATCATTTTATATTGAAACCAGCCTCCATGTCTATTTCTGGTGCTTCTGGAAGAAGTGGGACCCCTGTATATAAAGGTGTTTGTTCCCTTAATATATATCCTTAATTCAGCGGAATACGTGCAGGATTCTTTGTCCTCATTCTGAAATGGCTTTCTGGTGCTATGTTTTTAGTTCATAAAGTTGCCATTTTCCAGGTGGCAGCTGAAGATCTCCCAGAATGACAACTTGTCTCCAGGGTACAGAGATCCTTCTATACAAGAAATGCAAATGCTGAGCACACAGAAATCTCTGGTATTGTACTGAATGCCTGAAATTGTACAGAAAGTTAGGCATGCCTAATCTCATTGACTAAAAACTAGACTTAAGACTAGATCCAAAGAAATGGTCCAAAAGCCTATGGGTGTCTTGGACTTATGCATCTCCAACAGTCCTCCTTTCCCGCACAAGTATGGCAAGCATCTTGTGAAAGTGACAGCAGTTTCCAATACGACTTTCGAGATCAGCCATTCAAGGGGGGGGGG
>NW_015208992.1:0-879 GCF_001447785.1 Gekko japonicus | reverse complement strand
GCGCAGGAAATACACAAATACCTCCCCCTGCACACACCCCGTGACCGCTGTTTCATAGAACAGATCCACCTGATAGATCTATACAGGGGCATTACAGTCACAGCTGTTTCATTCTCAGTCCCTTTCCTAATCATCCCAAACTTAAGACCTTGACTTTTTTTCAATGCTGCAGCACACTGAGTTAGAACATAAAAGAAGCCCATGTTGGATCAGGCCAATGGCCCATCCAGTCCAACACTGTGTCACACAGTGGCCCAAACCCAGGTGCCGTCAGGAGGTCCACCAGCAGGAGCCCTCCCAGTGTCCCTCCCCCAAGCCCCAAGAATACAGAGCATCACCCTGGAGGAAATAACTACTTTGAAGAGCAAACTCCCTTGCCTTAGACTGCCCCCCTCCCGCCAATCTCTGCACCTGACTGGGCTCGGAAATGTGGAGGAGGACGAGGAAATGGGCTGGGTGGGGGGAGAGACTGTCATTATGGGATCCTTCCCTCCTAAGGAATGTCCACCCCCTCTTCTAGCTCTCCCTCCTGGAGTTTCCCCCACAGCTAGAGCTATCCCTTCCCAATGCAAGGCAAACGGCTCCCAGCAAAAGAGCCCCGACTCAGCCTCAGAGTCCCCTCGGCACACTGCGCCTGACGGGGCGCTTGACGGCCTCCTCCAGACTGCTTGGGATGCTGCGGGGGAGGCCGCTCCCCATGGCCCTGCTGGTCCGAACTGGGGGGGGGGATTGGTGGAGAAGAGCATCGCAGCAGCCTTCAACCAGCGACAGATACCTTGAATAGACCTTTGTGTGTCTTAAAGGTGCTCCTGGATTCTAACTGTAGAGGGAACCCTCCTCCTTTTTTTTTATAAGTTTTTTTAAATTATTCTGAACAAT
>NW_015208991.1:0-890 GCF_001447785.1 Gekko japonicus | reverse complement strand
CTGTGACCAGCAGTGCTCACAGTGGCATGATGATGGACAAATGCTCATTTGTTAATAATGAACAAAACACCCCAAGTTTGAACATCACAGTCTGCCTCTATAAGACTCGACAGATAGTCTTTCTAAACTAACAGGATTTGTATGTTTGAGAGGCGGTCGGCAAAGCCTGCTTTTTTATTATTAAATTTTATTGAATGTAATAATTATTGAGGTAACAAATAAAGTGGTGATTACACAATAACGAGATCAACATAGTATGTAGCACGGGAGATATTACTAAGACAGTATAGTCAACATATTAATATAACAATAATAATCAGAACATCGGAAGAACAACCAGATAAGAGGTCCAAAGTTGACCCGAAACGAAATATTGAATAATACAGCTAATAAGTTTCATGTAATATTGTGTGAATAGTTAATGAAAAGGTAAATAAAATTAAATCAGAACAGAGGTGTGTGCCACGACTAAACTAAATGTGTGCTGTCGAAGTTTCAGAGAGTATGCTGCTTTTCATGAATGCTGGAAAACCTTTACTGAGTTTGTGTGACAACCGTGTGGATCAGTCATTGATGTTTATAGTGGCTTTGCATTGTGAGAAGAGCTGCCCGTAATAATAGTCCGTAGAACGTTTATATGATTTAGAAAGGGAAGGAGCCTCTTAACTTGTTGTGAGCCCCTACGTAGTGAGAATCTCTCTTGATCTCCACTCTGGTCTTTTCAGCCGCTCCTGACCACGCCGCCAGACTCCAGCGACTCTCTCAGATCCACATCCAGCAGCAGGTATGCGGGCAGAATCCAGGTGTTGGATTCTCTGGACCAGGTACTGCCAGAGAACCATGGGAAAATAGCAGAGTGCTCAAAGTCTTAAACGCAGCAGAGCTTGGGG
>NW_015208990.1:0-878 GCF_001447785.1 Gekko japonicus | reverse complement strand
CAGCTTCTGAGAGTCAAAGTTAGCCTCGTCTGAGTTTTCTCTTGTCGGATGAAAGGAGCTTGGACTCATGAAAGCTCCTACCTTAAAAATCTCACTAGTCCCTAAGGTGCTACTGGACTCGCATCTGGCTCTTCTCCCGCAGACCGACAGGATATTGCTCTGAAACTAGCAATATCCTGGGAATGCTTCCTTGGGTTGTGCCTGCAGTTCAGTTTCTGTCTACCAGCTGCAAATGTTTCATAATAGTCAAGGAGCCACCTACAAAGGGTTGGATCTGGTGGACCAGTTTTTCTAGTGGGGACACTGTCCTCTGGCTGCAGAAGCCCTCCCCGAATGCAAGTCGCTCTGGAGAATTCTCTTTCTGCTGGTGGAAGCCATCCCTGCAAGTCGAATGGAGATACAGAATCCAACCCACCGTGCACCCTTCCCTTTTTTACCTGTATGACAACCCTGAGTGTTCATTCTTCTGATTCAAGGTACAGAGCTTTGCTATGCTGAAGCTGAGGTCTGAGGGGGCAGGGGGCAGGGCATGCACTACTTTGACTAGCAACTTGACCTCCCAGCTTGGGGCCATGGCTCGGTGGAAGAACATCTGCTTGGCATGCAGGAGGTCCCAGGTCCAGTCCCTGGAGAGCTGCTGCCAGCCTGAGCAGGCAATACTGTTGGACCAAGGCTCTGATTCAGAGTAAGGCAGCTTCATGTGTGTACTGCTTCAGGGAAGGGGATGTGGATCAGTAGTAGAGCACCTGCTTGGCGTGCAGAAGGTCACAGGTTTTTATTTATTGGTAATTATTGGGTTATTTTAACTTAGTTTTAACTTGAGATCTGTACATTATTTTGTTGTAAGCGACCCTGAGCCCTGCTTCTAGGGAAGGGTG
>NW_015208989.1:0-876 GCF_001447785.1 Gekko japonicus | reverse complement strand
GCTGCACAGCCCACCTCAGAGTCCTATGCCCGGGGTTGAAGAGCACTGCTCTAAATCTGTACAAATAAATAAATGTAAGATTTCAAGTACTGAAAAAAGCCTTGACCCAATGGCATATGTGTCTACAGGGCCAACAATATGGGGGGGGGGGATATGGGGGGGGAGCAAGAATAAATAAATGGTCCTTTCCCTCAGTCACAACTGGACATATTGATTCTTCAATGCACATTTACCTCACATGGGGATACTGTCCTATGTGTGTGTGGGGGGCCGCCTTCCTGGGAATATTCAAAAAGCCACACTGCCTATCACAGGGGCAGAGCCAACACATGTACAACAGCACCATATTTGTGTACAACAAATATGCACAAAGGAGGGATGGGCCAGTACACGTGGTCATGAGTGGGGCTGGCATGCTTGCTACCCCATTCTTGCTATACCCACTGGCCCCTTAGACATGCATGATATTTGAACAGGATTACATAAGAACTTTGAATAGTAACATGCACGCAGGTGCCTTGAGAGATGTTGTAAATCTGTGGTTTTTGAACTGCATTCTGGAACACCACAAGGTCCTCTTGCAAGCGAGAGCGACAGGATTGGGGCCAGTTGTCCCTACAGTGCCGATCCTTCCCTCTAACAAACAGCAGTTTGGAGGGTGTGTTCAAGGGCATATTCAATTCATGCGGGGGTAACAATGAAGTCCAACAGGCCTAGCCAGCCAGCAGCACTCCACGCAAGCTGAACGTGTGCCTTTAATACTCAAAACAGATGGATCAATCTGGAAAGGCTTCCACCAGGAGAAGAAAAGCTTAAAAACCACAGCTTAAAAAAAAACTGCCTTCAAACATGTGAATGCCAGTTATAGCTATCCAA
>NW_015208988.1:0-909 GCF_001447785.1 Gekko japonicus | reverse complement strand
ATTGAACCTGGCACTTTCTGCATGCCAAGAAGACGTCGTACCGCTGAGACAGAACCCCTTCCCCTTTAATAGACGCAAGGCTGTATTATACTGAATCAGACTGTTGGTCTATCGAGGTCAGCATTGTATTGTCCACCCAGACTGGCAAGGGCTCTCCGGGGTCTCAGGTGGAGGTCTTTCACATTGCCTACTACCCAATTCTTTGAACCGGAGATGCTGGGGATTGAACCTGGGACCTTCTGCATGCCAAGCAGATGAGATGCTCGACCACTGAGCCATGGCCCCTCCCCATAGCCCACTCTTATTTTTCTCCTGCCCCACAGGGGTGCTGGCAACCTTAGTAATAGGATTTATGGGGGGCTGCCCTAGAATGTGATTTGGAAACTTTTGCTGTTACCGAATGCAGCAGCAGGACTTTTTAAAGTGTGGACGCATAAGACACTACTCTGAAAGCAGCTAGCTGGTTTTTCTTGAGGCTCCATGGCCAAGCCCAAGTTACTGGATTTGTCCAATGACATAAGAACATAAGAGATGCCAATGTTGGATCAAGCCAAAGGCCCATCCAGTCCAACACTCTTGTGTCACACAGTGGCCAAAAACACCAGGTGCCATCAGGAGGTCCAGCAGTGGGGCCAGGACATTAGAATGACCCTTCATATGGCCTGAATCCAGTCCTGCCCGTCTCACAGGGATTTCTATACGAATCCTTCCGTGATGCAAAATCAGCTTGAGAGGCCTGGCTTCAAGCATCTCCTTTCAGGGAGGCCTCCATGTGTGGAAAGGTCTTTTCACACAGGAGGAGCATTGCTGGGCCCTTGAATGAAGTTCTTTTCAGGGATCCCCCCAGAGTGAGCAAGAGTGCGAGGGAAAACCTTCCTGTTTACTTCGGCATCTCAACATTTCTTGCTC
>NW_015208987.1:0-880 GCF_001447785.1 Gekko japonicus | reverse complement strand
TTTCCGCAGCTATTGACGAGATCGCTCCATGGCGCCCTGTCCGCCCCCGCACTAAGCTGGCTCCTTGGTATACCCAGGAGTTACGGCTGATGAAGCGGGATCTCAGACGGCTAGAGAGACAGTGGCCTCAAACTCGAGACGAAGCAATAAGACCATCTTATAGGACATTTATGAAAGCCTATGAGATGGCAGTCAAGGTCGCAAAGAAGGATTTCTATGTGGTGCTCCGCAGCTTCTGTTTGGCTTTTAGGGAACGCAGCCACTTTGGGGGGAGGGGGCGGCTCGGAAGCTAGCCAGAACGCTGTTCCAGCCCAAAGTAGCCCTAGAGAAGGAGATTTAAAGTTTAAACCCCCTTCTCGCTGGAGTCGCGGTGCATAGGCAGTGCAATTTTAGAGAGAATGCGCTTGGGGGCGGGGCTTGCCACCACCACCGTTTTGCTTGCTCCTGGGCTGCCAGAGCAGTGCTCCGGCACGCTCTGGCCCCAAAAGACCCCTGCTCTCAACCGTACACCCAACCACATGCAGCCTTGATCCGTGCCCCTCATGGCTAATTAAAGCTGGTCATGAGGGGTTGCAAAGTGCTCTCAGGGATATTATCAAAAAGCCAAGGGACTATTCCTGGGGGCACTCAAGGAAGCGATGGTCCACCCTCTCTTAAAAAAACATCCCTGGATCCGGCCGAATTGGCCAACTACTGGCTGGTCTCCAATTTGCCCTATTTGGGCAAATTGATTGAGAGGGCGGTGGCGATACAGCTGCAGGGTTTTCTGGATGACGCTTCCGTGTTAGATCCCTTCCAGTCTGGCTTCCGTCCAGGTCATGGGATGGAGACGGTGCTCGTCGCTCTGACTAACGACCTCTGGAGACATCTGGATCGAGGT
>NW_015208986.1:0-881 GCF_001447785.1 Gekko japonicus | reverse complement strand
TCTTCTTCCTTACAAGTAAATACAGTACCTTATTTTCAGTGATCTTTGCAGATCTTGAGGAAGTCTAGATGGTGTAATCTTAATGGCTCTGGTAGCTTTACATATTCCTCAAACCCAGTTCCTTGAGATAGCTGGGGATGGATTCTCTGACGCAGAACAGTAGCACAAAAGGCAAACTATTTCAAAGATAACTCAGGCTAAAAGTCTTTTCTCCGTGAACTTTTCGGTTCATTTGTTTTAATAGCTAGAACTCAATTTATTTTTAAGTAACCTGTATTGAAATGTCAGACTGACATTCCTATTAGCACACAGTAGCACTTCTGTTCTAAGGCCAAAGGTGGAAAATTCTATATAAATTGTATTTTTCTAGTGGGTGGACCGTCTCTTGGGCTAAGGCAACATTATCTCTCTTGAAAACTGTTATTTGGTGTGATGACTCAACACTTACTCTTACCTATAAGATTTTTGCATGGAATGTATATTTGAGATCTGCTGGAAATTTTGCATCTTTTATCAGCAACATTTTTATCACAGATTTTCAATATATTCAATAGAGCACCATAATCCATGTCTTAGCATGAATATATATTCATTCCTTTTTCTAGGGTAATTTGTCATGCACTTGACTCAGTGGTAGAGCATCTGGTCAGCCTGCAGAAGATCCCAGGTTCAACCCCTGGTATCATCAATTAAAAGGATCTAGGGAGCCATTGGGAAAGGCCTCTGCCTGAGACCCTAGAAAGCCGCTGACAGTCTGAGTGGACAATACAAACCTTGATGGATCACAGGTCTGATTCTATATAAGGCAGCCCCTGTGCTCATGTGTTCACTTAGGGGGTAATAGAATCATAGAACTGTAGAACCACAGAGTTGGAAGGGGC
>NW_015208985.1:0-870 GCF_001447785.1 Gekko japonicus | reverse complement strand
ATAATACAATTAATTATTAAAAATAAATTGGAATTATTAAAAATAAAATTAATACAATACTAATAAAAGATAAAAACATGGGGAAACTAGCAGTTTTTATCTGAGTGAGGCTGTACCACCTGTGTGTGAAGCTGGTACAAATAAGGAGTGGCGAGGAGGGGGGGCTGGGGGGAAGCCAGATTAGATGTAATGACAACCCAGTGAGGTAGGCTACACCAAGAGAGAGCAGCCAGTGAGTTTCACAGCAGAGTGGAGGTTTTTTTAATCAGTATTTCTTGGGTTACTTTATTTGTGGTCCGCTTTTCTCTTTGAGACGCCAGGCAGATCGCGTAGGTTTTTTTTTTTTAAAGCAATATCATACAGAGAACAAAAAGTGTAATAAAACTGGAATTATAAAGTCCTCGGGCTTTGAAAGCTGACGTTCATTGGGAGTTCGGCACACTCTCCCAGACTCTCATCATGAGCTGTGTCCTCCCACCGCGCATCGGCAGCATCATGGTCAGAAGTGGTGGCTTGCCTTCCCTTTGCGCTGTTTTCACAGCCTCCAACAACCCTGTGGTGATGCTGTTGGCTCTCTTTGCAAAACGGGGCTACTTCTGCTTTGCTTCAGTTCTGTTTTTAGATTTCCGATTGGTTCTCCCACCGGAAGTCCTCCTATCGCGTTGTCTGTTGAAAGCCCCATCCTGTCGGACCTATTTTGACTCACTCGGTGTAACCCGCCTCCAGTCCAACTGAGAAACTATGGGAGGGGAGGGGCCTCAGCGTGGTACAATGCCACAGAGTCCACCCTCCACAGCCGCCGTTTTCTCCATGGGAACTGATTCTGACCGTCTGGAGAGCGTTTGTAATAGTGGGGAATGTCCAGGTACC
>NW_015208984.1:0-885 GCF_001447785.1 Gekko japonicus | reverse complement strand
CACAGCCTAGGGTCAGCGTGCCCTCCAGTGTCCTTTTGGAATGAGATGCAGGAAAGCCTCAGATCTGTGAGAAAAGGGGGGGGGTCAAACTCATCCTCTCCTGCCACAGGAGATTCTGGCTCTTCCTCCCTAGCTGCCCTGCTTCCTGCTTTATAAAGGATTTCCCCAGGGCACAGCAGCCCCAAGAAAGGGGGCATGGCCCTTCTGGGAGTGAATAGCAGAGGAGGTTGGTTTTCTTACTTTCCTGCTCCTCTCCCTCTTCTGCCATCTTAGAGGTCCTCTCCTTTGGCCTGTGCTGGTCTGAGAGGGGTGGGGATGCTGCTGGCCTCATTTGTGGGATTACCTGCAGGCATAGCCCAGTGACAGAGTCTCGCCTCCTCCCTGAGCTGCATCGTAGCAGGTGCAGCCAGCCCATGGAGTCTCCCACCCATGATTTCTTGAGTTGTGGTCTGCCTGGCCGTTCCTGGCCTGCTTTTGAGTGGGGCTTCCCCTGGGGCCTTCTGTAGTTGCTCCAGCCTGCAACAGGGCCTGTGCCACCCACCCTCCCAGGAGCCTCCAAAGATCCAGGTAAGTCTAGGTGTGGGGTTCCCTCCCCCCTGGACACTTTATTATTAAAATGAGAATAATTATGGAAACAATGTACTATAACATGCTTAATGTGGATACATTATTAAAAAGTTCAGTGTTTAAAATGTTATAAAGCATAACTTGATATTGAAATATGCTGGTAGTCTTACCTATTGTGAATGTATGAGAGTGTTTCTGTCGAAATAATACACTCCCTTTTGTTTACTACTCAATTTATTTCTTACTGTCAACATTTATTTTTCCATGTCTCTCAAATGGCAGCAGTTAAGATAAAGTGCTGCACTCCATTTGCCAGCA
>NW_015208983.1:0-892 GCF_001447785.1 Gekko japonicus | reverse complement strand
TGTATGTTGCAGTATGTACCCTGTTCATAATTCAGCCCATACTTAGCTAAGCTATAACTTGATCTCAACAGTCCTTTAGTGGCACTTGCTGAAACTATTGCATAACAGCTTCTATCATTTCCAAAACTGTGAATGAATCTTCTACTCTCATGGCCTACCTACACACTAGAGTCCTTGCGTCTTGTTTGGGTCTACCACAGGTCTTTGTATCAGACAGTGTGTTCCCCACTGGGAACTCTGTTCTTAGCTGTTTGGGGTCTCATTTCAGACTGGAATGTGAGGAGAATGGGCTTAAACCCACCCCTATTTTCCTAGTCTGGGAGAGCTGCTATTTGTTCCTCTGGAGTCTCAATTGAGTGCATGTAAGTTTCCACAATGGGGCACATAGTAGACTCCAGCAGCTGTTTCAGGTTGGGAAAATGGCACAGGGGGAGGTTTAAGACCCTTTCCCCTGTGGTCCTAGTCTGGAATCGGCCCCCATGTATCTTGGAATCAAATTGATCAAGGAAAACGTGTAGCACAGGTCTGATGGAAAGTCCTTGTGAAAGACCTAAACATAAAATGAGGAGTCTACTACAACTTAGAGCTTTTTCAAGTGTGAGATCATATTCCCATAAAAGTAGCATATTCATTATTGTGCTTTTGTACAGAGGGTGTATTGTGCTCAGTATTGCTATAGAGGTGAATAAACTGGTACATTAGAAGAACAGCCATATTACGGCTGATTCAAGGCATTTCTGAGGACTGACAAATGAGCTTCTGTCATACTGGCTAGCCCTTGTCTAGTGGAATAGGTATTTTATTCCATGTACACATATATGGGGAGTAAGGTGAACCATTCTTTTATGGACTACTTATGTAACCGTGTGTGTGTGTGTATGTGTATATATAT
>NW_015208982.1:0-880 GCF_001447785.1 Gekko japonicus | reverse complement strand
AGGGTATAAATGAAGTAAATATATAAATAAGGAGGTTTTCTGAATCAGAGAACAAGCAAGTTATTTTTGAGATGTTCTTCATTTAATCACTTTAATCAAAGTCCAACATCACTTTTTTTGCCATCAAGTCACAGCAGACCTATGGTGGCCCCGCAGGGGTTTTAAAGGCAAGAGACATTCAGAGGTGGTTTGCCACTGCTTGCCTCTGTGTAACGACCCTGGTACTCCTTGGTGGTCTCCTTTCCAGATCTCTCTGAGCTGGAGCAAGCAACAATACAGGGCTCTTTCTCATCTATTTTCAAAGTTGTTGCATCTTAGTATTTTCCCAGCATTCACACCTTTCCAATTCACTGGTCTTCTTCTGAAAGCAGAAACTATTTTCCAAAACTGACTGGGGAAAGATGCCAATCATGTAATTGTTTGGTGTGTCACAGATATTACAAGTAGGGGTGTGCAAAAAAAAATTTTGGGGTCCAATTCAGATTCGGCTGAATTGGGCAGAATCAATTTCGGCCGGCAGAAAGACTCCCGCATGTCAATTTCGGCGGTAGGAGCAGATTGGGGAGTGTTTCGGCCAGCCGAATGTCAATTTCGGCCCCATTATATCCTATGGGCCATTGAATTCAATGGCAAAAACATAGGATATATTCTGGGGGCTGGAGGGAAGGGGGTTTGAGGGAGAGGCTCCAAACTCGCAGGGTAGCTGCTGCTGCTGGAGTCTCTCCCCAAGATACCCACCAAGTTTCAAGAACATTGGACCCCCTTGTTCAATGTTCTTGAAACTTGGTGGGTATCTGCATGCATAGCCACTAACACAGCTGTACCCTCTACAGCAAGGCACCCCTCCCCCCCACACACACACACAACCACCATCCTCTGT
>NW_015208981.1:0-990 GCF_001447785.1 Gekko japonicus | reverse complement strand
TTGCATTTGCTTTCTTTTCTTTACATGGCCTTTCAAGAATGATAGACTAATGATAGAACAAAGTTTGAGTGCAGTGACACTTTTAAGACCAGCAAAATTATAATTCTGGGTATAAGCTTTCGTGTGCATGCACACTTCAGATACATTGAAACAGACTTCCTCAAGCCTTACATAGAGGTAGAGAAGAACGTCTGAGCTCAGGGGTACCTTTAAGACCAGCAAAGTTTTATTCTGGGTATTCGCTTTTGTCTGCATGCGGACTCCGTCAGTCCACTGCGAAGAAGATTTGAAGATCACCCTACAGGGGCGCAGCTGAAGGACTGGTAGTTAACATAGGTAGATTAGGGATTTCAAATTATGTCCTTGTTGTCTCCTGATTGGCTCTTCTGGAGACTTCCTGCTCCTGCAGAACTTTCTTCCTCTTGTTCTTCCTCTCACAGAAGTTAGACTAGATAGGTAAGGCTCTCTCTCTTCTACGTTCTGTAACAGTTTGTTCTTTATTATACCTAATTTTTCCCCTTTGAACAGTCACTGCTCCACTTCCTTCCGTATTTAAATTCCGCCAACGTAAGTAACTGAGTGATAAGTATAGCTAAGATTGAATTAAAGCAGTTGGTAAAACCTGTCAATAGCAAATTATGCTAATTTGCTGCTATTCCCAAATTTTACCAACTGCTTTAATCCATTTTAGCTATACTTATCACTCAGTTACTTATGCATCTTGACTGTAACTAGACCTTCCTGGCAACTCACCAGGGCCGTAGCTAAAGATTTTCTAGTGGGGATGCCCTTTGGAAAGTAGGGGGGCCTACATGAATTAAAGCCGTTGGTAAAACCTGTCAATAGCAAATTATGCTAATTTGCTGCTATTCCCAAATTTTACCAACTGCTTTAATCCATTTTAGCTATACTTATCACTCAGTTACTTATGCATCTTGACTGTAACTAGACCTTCCTGGTATACACCCCCCCACCTATATGTAAGGCTTG
>NW_015208980.1:0-895 GCF_001447785.1 Gekko japonicus | reverse complement strand
TTTTTTTAAAAAATTCCTTTTTGGTCTTGGATGTTGACATGACTGTCTCCCAAAATGTCTCATGTTGCTGTTTCTGCGTGGTCTTATGTTGTGATAAAGGAAGTACTTTTTCTCCCAAAGAGTAATTAACATGTGGAATTCACTGCCGCAGGAAGTGGTGGCGGCTACAGTCATAGACAGCTTCAAGAGGGGATTGGATGAACATATGGAGCGGAGATCCATCAGTGGCTATTAGCCACCAGGTACAAATGGAACACTCTGTCTGGGGCAGGGATGCTCTGCATTTCTGGTGCTTGGGAGGGAGCCACAGTGGGAGGGCTTTTGGAGTTCTGGTCCCACTGGTGGACCTCCTGATGGCACCTGGTATTTCTGGCCACTGTGTGGCACAGAGTGTTGGACTGGATGGGCCATTGGTCTGATCCAGCATGGCTTCTCTTATGTCCTTATAGTTGTGGGACATTCCCAGCCGTGGGGTCAGGTGCTGTGGGTTAGGGACCAGTGCTCCTTGAGAGGCGCAGAAAAGCCAAGCAAAGGAAATACGAGCCCCGTCTACTGAGCACTGGAAGGTTTGTCCAGCCAAAGTGGTTCCTGAGCCTTCACCACCAGGCAGCCTCTCCATGTTTCTGCGCTTCCTGCCCTATAGTTAACAAAGTAGATTTCGTGAACAGGCTTTTAGAATCAAATCTCTGCTTCTTTGAAACAGAAGCCTGAATATTTTTAAGACTACTGTTTTGGATAGAAAATAAAAGGGAATACATTATGCCAGACATCCATCCCCAACCTTTTTGAGCCTGCGGGCACCTTTGGGATTCTGTCTACACACAAAATGGCTGCCACCAAATAGTTGTTGCAGGAGGTGGAGCCAGCCATGGAATGGCTAATGAAGCTTACTTTC
>NW_015208979.1:0-896 GCF_001447785.1 Gekko japonicus | reverse complement strand
TGAAATGGCATTTACCAGTCCATACATATAGGTACCTCCATGCTTGAGAGAAGACAAATGGAGTGTAACACAGGGTCTCAGTTAATTACTTTTTAGCATTTCATAATTAAGAATGATACATTTACACATCAGTCTCCAAGTCTGACATAGTTATTTGCCTCTCTGTGTTTTTCCATGGATTTGAATCCAAACAAATGGTGATCAGGTGGACTTAACTTGTTATCTCTGTTTGGTCTTTGCATCTGTTCAGACATCTTCATTATGCTAAATGGTAACCATATAAACCAAGCTTGTTATTCCTGAATCTGATAAATATCTTCATTATGTTGCATGCTAATTTACTGCTCAACCTCTGCCTGTATGTATGGACTGGTACATTCCATTTCATTGTATCTGAGGAAATGTGCATGCACACAAAAGCTCATACAGTGAATAAAACCTTGTTGGTTTTAAAGGTGCCACTGGACTCATACTTTGTTCTACCATCCATTGTAGCTCTGCCAGTGGGATGAGGGAGTAAAGCCAGGCAACAAGCCTCACACCGCTTGTACGTGCACGAGGCATGGAAATGTGCTTCTGCCTCAGCAGCAGTTGGAAGTGGTGCAGGAATGGGCTGAAACAGCATTCACTCTTAACTGCTGCCACACCCCCTGCTCCTCTTCCTTTGCTCCATTGCACCTGTGCAAAAGTACAGACACAATAGTGCTTTTGCCCCCTTCACAGCCCTGAAACTTGCGTTCTCCTCCATTTCCCCTTCCTTATTGCAGCTCTGCCCATTTACAGATTGGGCACAATGACGTCTGGATGCTCCTATTTACTATGGGGGATTCTTGCTCCCCATGTGGGGAAGCCATTGTGAAGTCCTCCTTCTACTGCCACGTCCAGCACTTTCCTTC
>NW_015208978.1:0-890 GCF_001447785.1 Gekko japonicus | reverse complement strand
AGGCCCAGTGTGGTGCAGTGGTACCATTACACTTTGGGGAGAACGTGGATTCAGATCCTGACACCCACGGTGCGACAAGGGGTTAATCGCACTCGCTTAGCCTAACCTACCTTACAGGAGCAAGATTTGATTCCAGCAGCACCTTAAAGACCAACAAGGTTTCTAAGGTAGAAGCTCCCTTCATCAGATAAGACACTACTGGACTCAAATCTAACCTTCTACTGCAAATCAACATGGATACCCTCCTGAAACTACCTTACAGGGTTGTTGTGAGTATGCAAAAGGAGAAAGGCCTATGCATGCCAGCCTGAGCTTCTTGGGATACAAAAGCAAATGGCAGAGAATCTGCCACCCTCCCAGCACAACCCAATTTGCTCTGTTCCCTTCGGACCAGCCCGGTACCCTCTGGCCGTCAGCCCTTTTACCGTTGCGCTTGGCCACCTGCTTCTGGATGTTGCCTTGGAGAAGGGTCAGCTGCTTCTTGAGGTTGCGCATGTTCTGCAGCTGGGCAGCCTCGTGCGAGGACAGCAGCTTCTGCATCTGCCTGATGGTGTTGGCCACCTGCTGCTTACTCAAGCAGCCCTGGAGGAAAAGAAGTCCAGGATGGAGGAGGAAAGGAAGCTAAGGGACAGCCCACAGCCATACAAATGGCTCACAAAGACTGAAGACAACATCAATTTTTTTCTCCAGAGACACTAGACATGCATGCTCTAAGTAGGGGGGTGCTCAAATACACGCCAGTTTGGTTCATGTCCTGCTCACCAGTCACAAACTGAGCCACATTTCTTTTTGACAGATCATTTATCTGTTTGTGGACCTCTTCATACCAGTTTGGCAGGATGCTTCACTGGATTCCTTCCGAACAGTGCAGGACAGTGCATTTTCGAACA
>NW_015208977.1:0-887 GCF_001447785.1 Gekko japonicus | reverse complement strand
TGGGTGATGACTGAGAGTGTGGGGGGATACGTTCTGGGAGGAATTTCTGTGTGTGTGAGATTTAGTAGGGCTCCAGAATGAGATGTAGCCTCTTCTGGGAAATAAACAACCTAAATGATGTCACGAGGATAAAAAGGACAGGGCAGAGGATGACCTCCCCACCCACCTGCACCATGCTTCACATTTCCTTCACAGCCTCCTGCTTTGTACGGACTTGGTTGGTTGTGTGGCGGGTGGCATACAGGTTCAGCTCCTGTCTGCTTCCATGTAAGATCCAGTAATCCAGCCCCATCTGGTGGCTTAATATGGTAACTGCAGGGATCTGTCAATACGGTTTTCAATTGAGGACTCTGTTTTATCATTTGGATCTTCAGATTCACTTTTTAAATAAGTGCATCCTAATTTATATACTAGGTGCAGATTAGTTTCTGTAGGTTCAATCCAGTAATACGTGAGCAGAGGGGTTTTGCAGTTCTACCCCACCCCCCACCCCGATATCCTATCCAAACTGGCAGAATTGAGTCCCAAGATTGATGAACCTTCAGAGACTGACAGCCATGTGGGTAGGGCTGCAATGTGGTGGGGTAAGGGAGCAGAAAGAGTCTCTCTGTCCTCTTCCATTAGCGGAACTCAGACAGATGAAAGGCGATTTCATCCCATCCGCACTGCAGGCTCCCTTCCCAACCTGCATGGCTGTTAGTCTATACAGAGCCATGATCCTGGGAATCAGCTTTCCCCACCAAAGTACGTGGAAGACAGTTGCTCTGATTTCATGCTTGAGGGTGCAGCACCTATTCTAGATTTTAAAAAAACTTTGATCATGCTTGCCAAATTGATTAACAGACTGATCTCTTCCTCCAGTGGGACATCAAATTCCTTTGCGGGGA
>NW_015208976.1:0-884 GCF_001447785.1 Gekko japonicus | reverse complement strand
AAAGGGCCAGGAGAACTAAGCACTGAGGTATCATTGTCAGATGGCCTTCTAGCCTCTGCTTAAAAACCTCCAATGAAGGAGAGCCCACCACTTCCTGAGGAAGCCTGTTCCACTGAGGAACCACTCTTAACTGTTAGGAAGTTCTTCCTAATGTTTAGCCAAAACCTCTTGATTTAATTTCAACTTGTTGGTTCTGATCCAGCCCTCTGGAGCAACAGAGAACAGCTCCGCACCATCCTCTATATGACAGCCCTTCAAGTATGTAAAGAGGGTTATCATATCACCTCTCAGTCATCTCCTTACCAGGCTAAACATACTGAGCTCCTTCAACCTTTCCTCATAGGTCTCCAGACCCCTCACCATCTGCATTGCAATCCTCCGAACACATTCCAGCTTGTCTATATCCTTCTTAAATCGTGGTGCCCAAAACTGAACCCAATACTCTAGGTGAGGTCTAGCCAGTATAAAAGGTACGTAGGACGCGAACTCATAGTAGGCTTACCAGGTCTTCATTTATGTCTGCTCTGAGAGATGGCAGGAGAAAAAGACAAGAAAAACTGTCTGCAACCACTGTGCCATTATATCACTGTAACAGCCCAGAGGTGACAAAGGGTAACTCTAGGAATCACTGAGCGTGATCACACACACAATCAGCCATGCCATAGGCACGGATGCCGGGCGGATTTAAAGGGCGCGATCAGACACAAACATCTGGGAAGCTCCCCGCAGGCATCGGCAACCCATTTTGCTCTGCTGCAGAAGCGGAGCAAAAAGGCACCAGGGAAAGTCCAGTAGCAAATGGGTGGCGACGGGCCGTGGACAGCCTTTCCCCTGTCTGATCACTCCAGTGTCCATTGGGATGGTCTGATTAAGCCATCCCGACT
>NW_015208975.1:0-885 GCF_001447785.1 Gekko japonicus | reverse complement strand
GACTGTGCAACTGAACAACAACAAAGCAGGAGGTTGGACTTCCAGGTCTTTGATTCTAAGTGCCCATATTTCTTTGGGAAGGTGTTCAGGCATTGGAGTGAGATGAGCCTTGGACAAGGTAGAATTCTTGTCTTGCTGAAAATGTGCAAGATCCAATTAACCATTTAGTTTTGTTAGGGCTTACCAGCCGGTTATTTCTATGAAATAACAGTTTAGAAGAATTATGCTATGTCATGGTTTTCTATAATGGGGCACTGTTGTACCTCTTACCTTACTTGACTAGAATCCATCGTAAATAATCCATAAAGGAAAACAAACAGCCCAACAAGTGCCGCTGGAATAAGCATCCCAGTATACCATCCCAACCAAGCGAAATAAAGGCCAATTTTCTCTCCAAAATATCGCCTGCATTAAAAAAAGAGTACTATTTGCTTACATGTTCAAGTAAATGATCAAACCTCTTGGCAACAGTATATGCATAAAAAGAAATTATCACAAATTTCTACATTATTGTCATGTTGTTTCTTTAGAAATAGCTGTGATATTTCAGCCCAATGTACAGCCCAATGTACAGCAGTAGTGCTACTGATTTCATTCTAGTCTATGGATGCCTCTAATCATAGCTAGAACCATGACATTCTGCTTGCTTTATCAGACAGGAAAGAAAGGGAGGGGAGAGTGGAGTAGAAAGAAACATCACTGTCTATGAGTTCTCTAAAAATGGCAGACAGAATCTCTGTGTTGGTATCTAGCAGCAATAATATGAACACATGATAACCAGCTGATTTAATACCAGAAAATATATTCTAGCAATAAAGCAAGAACAGCTAATTCAGGCTACATAAAGTAAAACACATTAAGAAGATCTGGATCACATTAATATCA
>NW_015208974.1:0-894 GCF_001447785.1 Gekko japonicus | reverse complement strand
ATGATGGAGGAAGCAGTTTCTGGACCCTTCTTTGTAGTGGGTTAAAATGTAAAAATAAATAAATAAATTAAAGAAATCATTTTGATTCGGAAGCACCAAAGTTTCATGCAGCATCCCAGATCCTCCACGTTTCCCAGTGAAGGGAAAATGCTGTTCAAACAAATTACAAAGATGATCTGACTCCAATGGTAACGAGAAAGAAATTTTACCTTCAAAAACAGAAGCATATCTTACATGACCTATTCATGTAGGTACATTTATTGTGAACAGATCAACCTCAAAGAAGTTAAACTACCTCTGCTCATCTCTTGCCTTGAACGTCTCCTGGATGGGGGTTGCTGTGAATCGATTGCAACGCGATGGCACGTTGTTCTTAAGTAAAAATGTGTGCTGTCTTGTTGCTGAATTCACAGATGGGTCTTGCTCTTCTCCCCCCCTCAGAATGACAGGTGAAAACCAACCCCAGTTATCTGTGACACACAGTGTTCTCTCTAAGCTGAGTCAGGGTGAGCTAGCGCACAGTTTTTTAGCCTTTGGCTCACACATTTTTGCCTTAGTTCAGGAAGGATGGCTTCAGAGCAGTAGCCAAATTGCTCACTCACAGCTTTAATGCGAGTGGCTCACAAAGTAGAATTCTTGCTCACAAGACTCCACAGCTTAGAGGGAGCATTGGACACAGGTATTTTCCACAGGGGGACAGGCTTCCAGTTTCCCAGTTCCACAGTGGTAATGGATAGCACATGGCAGGTTTTCCCTGATCATTCTCTTCTCCCCAAAAGAGATTTTTTTAAAAAAATCATTATCACAATGCTATAGCAGCCTATGTATTAAATGCTCTGAATCCCAAGTTTTCAATTAAAAAAAATTTTTTAGTGCCTTTTGCTGCAGAGATAT
>NW_015208973.1:0-882 GCF_001447785.1 Gekko japonicus | reverse complement strand
GGAAGATGATCAGCAATTGCACGCTGAAACTGGATAAGGCCCTCCAACACACCACTGTTCATGAGGCCTCTCACAAGGATCGGCCCGTTGCGAAAGCAGGGGCCCAGTCGAGTCTGGAGAACTTGGACAAAGAGGGAGTTCGGGCCGTCCGGCCACAACAACACCAGCGCAGGCCTGCTGCTAGCTGGTCCTCGGGGAAGAGCCCCTGCAACGCCACATGCGCCAGCTGCAGAGACCACCACAAGAGAAAGGCCTGCAAGTTCCGGGATGCCAAGTGCCACACGTGTGGCAAGCAGGGGCACATCGCCCGGGTCTGCCAGTCGAAGGGCACCAGCACCCATGCCAAACAGCCACCTCGCCATCAGGATCAGATGTCCCACGAGACCGCGGATGGCAGTGACCTCTACCACTTGACGGAGAGGCCCCTCCAGTTACTGCAGATTCCAGAGTCCTCTCCCTCCCCAAGGTTCCAGGTCAAAGTCTGGATCCAGGGGGTCCCCTGCTTGATGGAAGTAGATTCAGGGTCGGCGGCGTCCATCATATCAGTGGACATGTTGTCCAAATGAAGGCCCACACCTGCAGCCCGCATTCCTGAACTTGGTGGACTTCCAGCGGAACCCGGTTCCGATCCGGGGCGAGGGGACTTTCCAGGTGCAGTATAAGTGCTTTGAAGTGAACTTGAAGCTAGTGGTGGTAGAGGGTAACTTGGTCAGTCTCCTGGTCTGCACTTGGTTCGAGCCGTTGGGCATAACTGTTGGGGGGGATAAATAAATGCTCGCCAAGGGATTTCGGGGAGGTCTGCCGAGAATTCCCCATGGTTTTCGATGGGGCATTGGGGCGTTACAAGAGGCCCCTGGTCTCCCTACAGCTAGACCCCAAAGT
>NW_015208972.1:0-893 GCF_001447785.1 Gekko japonicus | reverse complement strand
GAATTCTGGGCTGCGGATTCTCGACTTCGCATCCTGGAAATACACCCGAGCCCTCTTCATGCAATTCTAACCCTAGCCCTTTCCTTCGGCAGCGCCTATCGCTATTCGGTAGCAAAAAGAAATGCTGTCTGCGCATCCTCCACCTTGTATTGAGGCTGCTCCCCCAAAGCATGTTGGGAATTGTAGTTTGAGACTAGAATCTGGCAAAGCTCCCTGGGAGTAGGGTTTAGGGCTCGATTTCCCCCGCCTCCAGCCTTCAGGAAGAAGGGGAGGGGGACTGGGAGACGGGAGGGGACTCCAGAGCAAACTGATTGAGGCAGTAGCCGAATCGCTGGCTCTCAGCTGCCAGGCCTACTGGCAGTAGCCAGTAGCTCGTAAAGTAGAATTTTTGCTCACAGGACTCCACAGCTTAGAGGGCGCACTGGCCACAAGCAATGCTCCCTCTAAACTGTGTGTGTGCGTGTGTGTCTTGTGAGCAAAAATTCTGCTTTGCGAGCTACTGGCATTGACGTTGTGAGGGAGCGATTCGGCTACCGCATAAATCCGTTTGCTTCCTGAGCTGAGACAAAAACGTGTGAGCCGGAGGCTGAAAAAATGTGAACTAGCTCACATTGACTCAGCTTAGAGGGAACACTGGCCACAGGGTATCGATGGGACACAGTGATACCGTCTTCTTGGTGCTTGGGGGGGTGTGTGTGTGCGTGCGTGCGTGGAACCCATGAGAAAAAAACACAGAACCAAAAAACTATGAAGAAGCAGATCTGCTTTTGCAACAGCCGCTCTAGCACCTCTACCGAAGCAGAGCCTGCAAAAACTGGCAATTCGATGAATAAGAGTGATCCCCTGCGAGAAAATCGATGAGGTTTGGCGTGAGATGATCCATGAATCCGCAA
>NW_015208971.1:0-876 GCF_001447785.1 Gekko japonicus | reverse complement strand
AGGTATTGGAGCCATTTTAGCTGCTATTGACTATTGAAAAAATATAACATAATATAACATAAATAGCAGAACCATTAGTGTCCCTCTTCTGCCCTATAGGGGCAAGACAATGGATCAGTTGGCATGGCAACAGATAGTGTCAAGTTACAACAACTAAAGAGAGTGAAGTAGTGCCAGAGGTAGCCATCTTACATTTACTCATCATGATCATTCTGTCATCAGCAAGCTAAATTCTTTTCATCTGACACCATGGTAGCATTTTAAGAAAGTCATACCAGTAAACAAGTCCCAGCTAAGAGAAAGGGCAGCAGCTTTCTAAAAGGCAGACATCTTTAGCCATGGTAGGAATAGCCAATATAGGCAAGGTTTTTCATGCAATGTTTCAAGGCACTTTTCCATCCACAAAGCATACTTTTAGGTTATATTTGGCCTCAAGGTGCTCATGAAGAGACTCCATTAACTGATAAAATTATCAAATGGCAGAGGAAAGCAAGGCCTTTGCCTTCCTTAGTCTTTCCTGTATTTCATCTGTTTGTAACACAACAGCTTCTATGAACATTGTAATAATGAGATTCACATCTATTTATTTACATTATTCAGGATAAAATAGTGTAGCACTTACCTGTAACTGGTGTTCATCAAGTTGACTTCTGTTCAG
This sequence comes from Gekko japonicus, assembly GCF_001447785.1. Classification (NCBI taxonomy): domain Eukaryota; kingdom Metazoa; phylum Chordata; class Lepidosauria; order Squamata; family Gekkonidae; genus Gekko; species Gekko japonicus. The sequence goes on along the minus strand of NW_015208971.1, from coordinate 218 downwards.
ACATTCATTGGAACTAGGCATGCACATGCCAGCCACTTGGAAGATTTTAGCTTATTTTCTTGCCTGGAGATAGAGCAGTGGAGCTCCTTTCCTCCGGCCATTTTTCCACTCGGTCACATGCTCCAGGGGGAGGTGCTCCTCTTCTCTCCATTCTCTTGAGGCGCTGCAATGAGTCTCCAACAAAGCACGGATAAGAAGAAAGCTCACAGCAGGACCGG
>NW_015208970.1:0-935 GCF_001447785.1 Gekko japonicus | reverse complement strand
AGGTGGTGGCCGGAGATCTCCTGGAATTATGTGGCCTGCAGACTACAGAGATCAGTTCCCCTGGAGGGGGGGGGGTTGCTTTGGAGGGTGGACTCTATGGCCTTATGTATCCCCCTGAGGCCCTGCCCCAGGCTCTACACCCAGAATCTCTGGGAATTTCTCAGTCCAGACCTGACAATCCTGTGGCTGTATATCTGGCACCAGATTACTATTTTTTAAACCCTTTTTCTCTGCTCACATTTATGGCTATGCATTACAGTTGGGTTCCCTTTAATGCTTAGTTTAGCGATGCCAGTGAATACCTACTTACTGTAACTGAGTTAAGCTTTACAGACGGCCAGGGGTCATTTTGTAGAAAAAGAAGTGCAGGAGCTCATTAGCATAACTCATTAGCATAACTTATTTGCATGTGCCACACCCCCTGACATCACCGGAGACTACTGGAAGTGTTTCAAAAGCCAACCCCCACCACTCAGGATCCACTGGACAGTTTTGGATTGTTAGCTATTGGGGGGGGGGGATGCAGATTGGTCCTCGCAGAGGAGGGAGAGCTTGTACCTGAATAAAAGTTGGTCTTAAAGGTGCAACTGGACTGTTTTGGACTGGGGGGCTGGGGGGAGCTCTGCAACTTACCTGGCTGCTTCTTGCTCTGACTGAGACCTCCTGGGAGCAGGGGGTGGGGCTTGCTACATGTGCCCACCCCCTGGGCTCTTTACTGCCGGAGCTCCGCTCCTGTGCGCTCCTGCAGGAAATGACCCCTGCAGACGGCTGGTGTTTTTTTACTGTGACTCTGTGCTGCTTGCGGAGACTGAAATTCATCTGCATTGCTGGGAGGATGGGTGGTGTTGTTTTTTGCAGGAGCTGTGATCACAAGAGATCTTTAAGTCCTCTTGCTCTATACGGGCGGAGACCTCTGGCCGTAAAAGGGCTGCAAT
>NW_015208969.1:0-894 GCF_001447785.1 Gekko japonicus | reverse complement strand
AGTATTTGAATGGGAGACCACCATGGAAGCCCAAGGTCCCTACAAAGAGGCAGGCAATGGCAATGGCAAACCACCTCTGAACATCTACTTGCCTTGAAAACCCTACGGAGTCACCATAAATCGGCCATGACTTGATGGAAACAAAAACAACAGTAATCCCAAAAGGACAAAATAAGGATAATAATTACTTGGAGAAGGTAACACAAGAATAAAAATTGTCCCTGTTAAATAGGAACAGTCGATATTTTCTAGGTAGGGTGAAGGAAATTTACGTTTATTTATATACTTCTTTTTTTAGGCTGACCGATGAATGCTTTTATTTATTGTTTAATGGCAACGACCCTTGCAACAAGTTCAGCCACGGCTCTAACAAAGTCCTGGCTTGAGAAGGAACTCATCTGACACTAACAGCCATTTCTCTAATTTTGTACACTGCCAGTCTCGCGCTCGCTTTCCAATTATCGCCCTTCAGCAAAGCTCGTGATTGGCCGAGAGCCGCCCGCACGCGACCAGAAGAGTGGCCATTGGCTGCTTCTAGTTTACATTAAAGGGGGTAAAAGAGGACAAGAGGACAGGAAGACCAGATTCATAGTGGCAGGGAAAACACAGTTCACATGACGAGCAGCCTAAACTTCCGGTCTTAAATTGAAAGCCCTCTACTCCGGAGGACGGCGGAAGACAAGGGGGCCTGGCGAGATGGGGTCGCGAAGAGTCGGAACCGGGAGTGGCGTCGCTCTAAGCTTTGGGTCTCTATGGTCAAACCCCTCTATCCTTTGCATAGGAAGTTAGAAGAGTGGAGAGCAGCCGTTCGCTTTCAGGCCAGGCGTTGAGAGAGTGTGCCATGTTAATCCTTCTTTTAAAAAAAAAATCTCAGTGCCCAATGATTTCAGGTTG
>NW_015208968.1:0-894 GCF_001447785.1 Gekko japonicus | reverse complement strand
AATGGTCACTGACAGTACTGCCTTTCAGCTGTTTTCAGTTCCTCCCTCCCAAACCCACACAAGTCTGTCTCTAGCCCAGTGTTCTCTCTCATTCGTCCATTCATCCTCAGTTCTGGCAATATGGGGAGTGGGTGGACGTGGTGGTGGACGACCGTCTCCCCACGGTGAACGGAGAGCTGTATTTTGGAAGGTATTCCGATGGCGATGAATTCTGGATGCCGTTGCTGGAGAAGGCGTATGCCAAGTAAGTAGCGCATTGCTCCTCTATGGGAATATATCACCTTCTTTGTTGGAATGGGTTTTTCAAATGTATTTGTGGCCTTCAATGGTCTGGTTTGTTTTCGATGTGTTTTCAGTAACGTTTAAGGCCAACAAGTTTAATTCTGGGTATAAGCTTTTGTGTGCATGTGCACTTCTTCAGGTACATTGAAGTGGAAGTTACCAGTCTGTACATGTACCTGAAGATGTGTGCATGCTCACGTTATACCCAGAATTAAACGTGTTGGTCTTCAAGGTGCCACTGGACTAAAACTGTGTTCTGTTGTTTCAAACCAACATGGCTACCCACCTGAATCTACCTTCAATGATGTCAGAACAGAGTCCAGTAGCACCTTAAAGGATAAAAAAAATTGTGGTGGGGACATAGGGTATGAGCTTTTGTGAGTCACTGCTCACTTCTTCAATAAGGTTGTAACCCACTTTGAAGCAGGGGGGCGGTGGGGTGGCGAAATAGCCTTAATTAAATAAACAGGCGTTTATGTCCTACATTCTCAGCCAACTTCAATCATTCAATCAAAAACGCATGAATGGACAACTCCAGAAGGGCAGACTTTTGCTAATGTAATCCTCTATATGACAGCCCTGCAGCCAACTTCAAGTACTTGAAGGGCTGTC
>NW_015208967.1:0-890 GCF_001447785.1 Gekko japonicus | reverse complement strand
TTGCCAGCACGATTAGCCAGCAGTCAGCAGCCTATTCAAATAACTCATTAGTGCCTCATTAGCACTGCCTCACGAAGATCTTGATGCCAGGCTTATTGATCTCCAACCGCACAAGCGTGCTTCTTTGCATCTGGTTGCCAAGTCCCGGCGTCTCCGATCCCTCAGCTGGTCGACAGGTGGCGGAGAATCAGGTGGCGTGCTGCTGGGGCCAGGCACTGCCTGATCGGTCTCAGGTGTAGGCTGTTCTGGAGGCTGGTGCTCATCCTTTTCAGTACTTAGGTTTGACAAGGACTCCCGTGCCTCCGATGGTGTTAAAGGCACGGAGTCCTCAGTTTCAGAGCTCCCAGGTGCTGGGTCGGGGGCAGGCATGACACCCGACCAACAGGTTTTAACTTTCTTAATGCTTTAAAAACTCACATTTATGTTAGGGAAGTGAATGCTTGGGAGTGTGAAGGTGAGGGATACTGACCATTCGGGGAGAGCATGAGAGAGAACTGCCTTCCAAGTGTTCCATTGCCTGTCCTTCCAATTGTTTCCAGAGGGGATCCATGAATGCTTCAGGATGATAAGGTTATAAGAGAGTAGCTTTCACAGCTGGAATAATATAGTCACTCCTAGGTGGACTGTCATCCCTGGTGTTCAAGGTCACTTCTTTTTTGACTAGACACCTTTATAAAGAGCTACAATCCATCATTACTTAGACATGCAATGCATCATATTCCAGGGTATGTCTCTGATTTATTTTGTACTGAAGGTGACAGTCAGCAGCTTCTCCACTTCTTCTACTACATTAAAAGAGAACTGTGCCTGCCTCCTCAACTGGGCATTTATTTAATAGAATCATAGAGTTGAAAGAAAGGTTCCTCCAGGGTCATCTAGTCCAACGCCCT
>NW_015208966.1:0-527 GCF_001447785.1 Gekko japonicus | reverse complement strand
ACAGACTTCTCCTCCATGAATCTCTCTAACTTCCTTTCAAAGCTGTTTATTCCTGTGGCCGTCAGGACATCCTCTGGCAGCGAATTCCATATTTTAGTCGCTCCCTGTGTAAAGATGTAGCCCAGCCTCCTGTCTCACACCGTGGCCAACCAGTTCCTCTGGAGGGCCAACAACAGAGCACAGAGGCCGAGGCCTTCATAAGAATATAAAAAGAGCCCTGCTGGGTCAGACCAGTGAGGGTCCATCCAGTCCAGCATCCTGTCTCACGCAGGGGCCAACCAGTTCCTCTGGAGGACCGACAACAGGGCACAGAGGCCGAGGCCTTCCTCTGATGTTGCCTCCCGGCTCTGGTTCAGAGGTTGCGTTGAATTCTGGGAAGGAAAGAAGTCATGAAAGAAGTGTGTGTGTGGGGGGGAGAATTCTGAGATCATGGTGCACATCATCCAGGCCTGGCGTACTGCGAAACAAACTTGCTCAGGAATCAGTCCCGCCCCGTTCAGGGGGACTTGATTCCGAGTGGAAATTCC
>NW_015208965.1:0-883 GCF_001447785.1 Gekko japonicus | reverse complement strand
GGTTGAACCAGGATTTGTCTAGTGCAGAAGGGACCTTAGAGTGATGTTAGCACCTCCCAGTGTCGAGGCACGCTGAGCCGCTCACTCCAAATGTGAGAGAGGGTGAAGATGCACAGCTCAGCAACCCAGCCGTGGCCTAGGTGTTATCAGGAGTAACTGGTTTAAAATGAGTATGTGTCCTGTTCTTGAAGTCCTCTCCCATGGTTTCTTTTGGCAACTTCTTGTTCATATATTAGAGGCAGTTAGATTAAAACTAAAGAGGGGTTATACATGAATATTTTCCTTAGGAAAGGGCACACTGATGCAGAGATTGAAGCCATCTTTACAAAGTATGACCAGGATGGGGATCAGGAACTGACAGAGCTGGAGCACCAGCAAATGAGAGATGACTTGGAGAAAGAGAGGGTGAGCTTACATGTGGCTTACATGTCTTCAAATGAAATAGAGATTATTTTTGACTATATTAGCTGCTATGTCCACAAAGGCTCAAGAAGTAATTGTGTCTGGTAAACCCATAATTACTAACTTTGTCTTTGGGGTGCTGCTCTGTCCAAATCCTGTTTGCTCAATTTGCACACTGTATTTCCACTGCTCCATATTTACAAGCAGGACTATACAGGTGTTGGGTTTAGACAGGGGGAAGGTCTTGCCAAGCCATGAATTTTACTTCCTTATTTTAAGAATAAAGAAGATAAGAACAATAAAGCACAGAGTACCTAGAAAAGTACTCTAGGAAAGGTCAAAGAATAATGCATGAAAAATTAAGTTTACAGTTCCCAGAAGCCCTTGGTTATAATGGGTTTGGGGTGAGAGAGCGAGCAGAGCTTGCGTGGTTCTGACCCCATGTCCCTCCACTGGAAGCCTAACATCCTGGTTTATTTGC
>NW_015208964.1:0-907 GCF_001447785.1 Gekko japonicus | reverse complement strand
CAACTGTTTTGCCACTGGCACCCAGGGTGCAGTCTCTCAGTTGACCACACCTGGTAGAGATATGAAGCATCTAATCTCCTCTTTCACTTCCTTAGCAAGCCACTCATGTCAGGCAGTCTGAGCTGGAGCTCTAGATCTGTTCAGATTTACCAAACTCAAGGGAGGGGCTTGAGTTCTCCCAGAATTACAACTCATCTCTAGGCTACAGAGTCCAGTTCCCGTGGAGGAAACAGCTGCTTTGAAGGGCACACTCTCTGGCAATACATCCCTGCTTCGCTCTCTCCCCAAACAAAGGTTGCCAGGTTCCTCACTATGGCAGGAGACCTCCCTCTAGCAACACTTGTCCAGCATGGCATGAGTTCACCTATGGGGTTTCCCATGTCGCTCTAGGGATCACTGGGAACTCTATAGCAGTTCCACAGGGCCTGCAAGACAGAGCTCTTCCGCCAGGCTTTCCTGTAGGGGCCGCCACTACCACCACCACCAATGGCATGGGTAACAACGGGGCCAAGGGGATGGCCCTCGGAAGATCTGCCATAATGTTGCGTGGCGCGGGTACCACTGGACTGGCTATGTACCAACTACAGGACAATACCACCTCCAACGGAAGACCGATATTATCTTTGATATTATCTTGTAATTTATACGGAGACCATATTGTTTCTACTGAGCACTTGTTCTTGTTGATATTAATGGTTTTATTGTTACATCTTGTTTTTATGCGTGGGCACTTGTGCTCTCTTGTAAGCCGCCCTGAGCCTGCTTGCGGGGAGGGTGGGGTATAAATACAAATAAAATAAAATAAATAAATATAGTTTTGCCATAAAGCTTCCACTGATTCATGTGCATGTGACATCACTTCCGGCTTCTCCCGGAAACGATGCCATACCATGTGATGCTAGTGCCC
>NW_015208963.1:0-843 GCF_001447785.1 Gekko japonicus | reverse complement strand
TCCTCCTCCTCCTCCTCTTCTTTTTTTCACGGGCTTGTTGGAAGGATAAAGTGAATGAAGCAACAGCAATGTAAGCTGCTTTGCTTCCTAGAAAAGACAGAAATGATGCTGCGCTCTTACGTATTAAAAAAAAAGAAAGATATGATGCTGCCCTCTTCTGCACATGGGGATGTGGAAGCCCCCTGAGACCCCTGGAATTTGGGCTTTGAGAGGGGATACTTGAAGCAGGCTAGAAACTCAGGACAAAAGCATTCCGTGCCAGGCTCAGACGGTCTTCTCACCAATGGCAATCTTTGGGGGGGGGGGATCAGTAGGTGGTAGTTCTCCAGGACACACACACACACACCGCTCCTGCTGCAGAGCTGAAAATCTGTCACAGCAAGCGCAGTGTTTGCGAAGACAGACTTGTTAATATCCGCCTGGAGGGAAGAGGTCAGTTCTCGGCTGTTCGCAGAGTGCGAGAATTCGGTCACGGCATCGCCCGGGGACCAAAAGCAGCACGTAGCTCAGTGGCAAAGCTCGGGTTTCGCTCTACAGGAGGTCTCGAGCTCCTGGATGCTGGAAGTTCTGGTTTGGCATCCTGGGAGAAGAGACGAGGCCAAAGGCCACTGGACTCTTTTAATGGGGCTTGCCAGTGTCACCGACAACAGCTTCATCACACGAAAGCCAGACTTCCTTCTCGTTCTCTGACCCCAGACATCAGGGGGAGGCTCGACCAGGATTCAAAGCTCCTGTTGTCCCTGTCTACCAATATGGTTGCCAGCCTCCAGGAGGGGACCGGAGGTCTCCCGGAAATACAGCTGATCTACAGAGATCTAGTTCCCCTGGAGAAAATGGCTGCTT
>NW_015208962.1:0-891 GCF_001447785.1 Gekko japonicus | reverse complement strand
TAATAATATATCCTAATAAAATGTTTTTGGAAAAGACCACTGTAGGAATGCTGATGTTGAATGCATGGAATTTGGGGTTGCAACTATACATTGGGTTTCCCGCCTTGCAAACCAGTCCTAATGAAGAGTTTGAGCCCACAGCATCTCATATCTCTTAATAAAACATTCACTTGCGAAAGTGTATGTGGAGAGTGATTTGACTGGGAACCTGAGAGGTATAATGGTGTAGGGTCCACTGGTCTATCCCAGAAGAGCTCTCCTTATATTTTTACGTTCTGCCGAGATTAATTTGTTTACTGCAATATTTAGACACATCTATAGTTATGAGTATTTGATCGTGGACAGGAGTGTATGTGGACAACGGAATGGGTACAAGTTAATAATGTCACAGTGACAATCCATCGGCTATGTAAAAACAAGAGTCCAAAGAACCTCTGAAAGTTTAATTGGAATACATTTTTGCAGTTGTAATATGTGTGTTGACTAGCACTAATGAACATTGCTGATGTCCCCACCATCGCCAAAGTACAAAAACTTGAAGTCAACAGCTTTGTGACTAATTGGCACCTATTAGTGGCTTGATCTTTTGCAGCAATTGTTAGTTTCAAGGTTTTTTTTGTAATGTCATTTTCCTAGACAGTAAACATGACCTTGGGGGAGATGCAAATCCTTTGTTAACTAATTAACCTCTCCTGTTGTTGACTGACTTGTAATAGGTTTTTCCAGAAGATATATGAGGATTTAGATGATACGGAGATTCTGTGTTCCTGTCTTAAATGGTCATTCCATTGAAAATTGCAGTTGAAGGTGCTGGCCGAATTTAAATATGCAAGGAAGAGGAGCACCAACTGTTTAAAGAAACACAAGTAGGTTTATTAAAGAAGAACAAAC
>NW_015208961.1:0-888 GCF_001447785.1 Gekko japonicus | reverse complement strand
ATATCTAGTGCCAGAGAGCATTTTGAATGGTGCCCAGAAAAGAAACCGGAAGCCACTGAACTTCTTTATTGTAGGACACTTTGCACATGGAAAACCAGTACAGAAATCTGCTAACTAAATAAATATTTCAGTACTGAGGGTGGAGTATATTTTTATCTTTTCTAAATTCAGGGGCATTACCAGTTTTATTATTGTTCTGTACTGCATTTGGAAGAGGAACAGGAAAAAGAGGAGGAGGACGACGAAGAGGAAGAAGAATAATTGTTTTTATACCCCACTTTTCACTACCCGAAGGAGTCTCAGAGTGACTTACAATCGCCTTCGGGGCTGAGAGCTCTGAGAGAACTGTGACTGACCCAAGGTCACCCAGCTGGTTTCATGTGGAGGCAGGTTGGATTTAAATCATGGTTTTCTACATAAAGGCTCATTCTTGCTGGCCTTAATATTTGCAACCCAGATGAAGGTTTCATTATAGTATAATGACTTTTCAGGTTAGATTAGTTATATCAGAAAATTAATGACTGGTTATTCAGCACTTGAAATAGATAATTATGAAATCATTGCAAGGACAACTATCTCCAATTTAAAAGGAACTGTAAAACCAAGCATTTGTGATAATATCTCCAAGGCAGAAAAACTGCCCCATAATCTTACAGAAACCTCTGGAAGTGCAAACAATAAATTTTGTTAGTCTTAAAGGTGCAACTAGGCTTTTTACTATTTTGCAGCAACAGACTAACACAGCGAACTCGCCTGGATCTGGAAGAGCATGACATTGTGACTGGATAAATGGAATTCATCTACCAAAAAATTGAAACATTGCATGGATATACTGCCTAATGCTACATAATTAGAAACCAATCCTTGGCTGCGGTCACACGGAGCATT
>NW_015208960.1:0-933 GCF_001447785.1 Gekko japonicus | reverse complement strand
GTGTGGCTAGATGACCACACTTCTGGCAAAATGGGCTGCGACCTAATATGCTAATGAGATATGGTATCAGGGGTGTGGCCTATTATGCTAATGAGTTCCTGCTGGGCTTTTTCTACAAAAAAAGCCCTGGGTATAAGCATGAATTCTAGAATGCTAAGTTTCAGAAGGGGCCATCTTGGTCTGCAGTAGACCAGTTAGGATCAAGTCCAGTAGCATCTTAGGCCCCATCTGCATCTAGCATTTGCTCCACTGTTTTACCAAACCCACACTGGAACAGAAAAATATGTGGCTCAAAACCACATTCAAATACCCTGGGCCAATGCCATAGTGACTGTGGAGTCACTCCGAATGGCCATAAAATGGCCATAAATCTATGCAGATGGCGACCATAAAACCGAGAGATCAAATGAAGTGAAAGCGGCATGCAGTCTGGTTGTTGTTCAGTCGCACAGTCGAGTCTGACTCTTCGTGACCCCATGGACCAGATCACACCAGGCCCTCCTGTCTTCCGCCGTCCTCTGGAGTTTGCTCAGTTTCATGTTCGTTGCATGGATGACACTGTCTAACCATCTCATCCTTTGCCGTCCCCGTCTTCTTTGACCTTCAATCTTTCCCAGCATCAAGGTCTTCTCCAGGGAGTGCTCCCTTCTCATTGGGTGGCCAAAGTATTTGAGCTTCAACAATCAATCAAAGTGAAAGTGGCATGCAATGCAGAGGGGAATTTCTGTTCCAGCGTGGGTTTGGTAAAACAGCAGAGCAAATTCTGGATGCAGATTGGGCCTTAGAGACCAGGAGTTTCGGTACAAGCTTTGGAGACATCTGTTGAAGCTGTCTGACGAAGGGAGTTTTGATCCTTGAAAATTTATGCCCTGAAACTCTTGTTGGTGGTACCAGACTCAAATCGAGAATTCTTATGTGTTTGAACAGCCTGAT
>NW_015208959.1:0-880 GCF_001447785.1 Gekko japonicus | reverse complement strand
CCAAGGAAGTCTGGGTTGCTATGCAGAGGGAAGGCACCTCTTGTCTGTGGGGTTGCCGTAAGCCAGCTGTGCCTTGACAGACAAAAGGGGGGGGGGCAGGCCATTTTGTCTCCTCCAGGCGGATGGCAACCATACATATTGAAGTTCTTGATTTATTAAAGCAGCAGCTCTCAGAATGTGGGCTGTAACCCAAAAGTGGATCAATGCTCTCTTGCAGGTAGGGCACAACCCTTACTGTGCAATCCTAAACAGAGTTACACTGTTCTAAACCCACTGGCTTCAATTAATTTAGGAACGTTTAAGTCTACTTGGGATTGCACTGTCAAACTCCTAAACTGAGAGCAAAGGTTCGTTCGTACGTTCGTTCGTTCTTTATCATGATAATTTGACCAATCATATACACAATTTTACAATTAAAACTTTGATGCTTACAGTATACCAGATAAAAACAGTTAAAAAACGATTTAAAATTTAAAATCGAATTACAATATATCTTCCGAGACTTCAGTATCACCGAACAAAATCTAGCTACCTGGCAGGTAATCTTGGGATTCTTATCAGATAGAAGCTAATCAAGTCTAGCTTTTTTCAGTGAGACCAAGGATTTTGTCTAATAACAGGGGAATAATCTTGCCTCGTGCTTCCTTATAATAGGGGCAGCCAAGGTAAAAACCCTTCCGAATCCATTTATTTCTAAAGATGTTAGATACACTACCGACTTCACAGCATATTGAATGTGTTTTGTAAACTAGCAATATCGGACTGGCATTCTATGTCCTCAGTCCTCTTTGCCTCATCAAATCCACGAGACAGCAGTGCATGAGGAGAGAAGCAAATCCTAACAATATGGATCTGGACAGATTTAAGCCAATTTGATTGA
>NW_015208958.1:0-939 GCF_001447785.1 Gekko japonicus | reverse complement strand
AGACTCCTTAGGGTAGAGAAAAGTGGAGTTAAAAAAACAGCTCTTCTTCTTCTTCCTCCATGGGCACCACATTGAGAATGGCTGCTCCAGTCTACTGAGCCAGGAAGCAGGCAGAAGTATAACACAAGCAACGCAGGCATGTAGATTATGGAGACGAGGTCTCCTGCTTCTATGGTTCTTCTCGCTGCCACTCAGCAGAGTGGCAAGAGGAAAATGCTTGGGCAAACGGCAGGATGATGTCATCGCATTGGGCAATATTCTAGCACTCACCCGCCAGTTGCCCACCACAAGCAGGCAACCCTAATGTAGACCTATCTCTGTGCCATAGCCAGTCCACAAGACTTTCTGCCTCAAAGAGACATGCCAGAAAACCTTATTGTCTTATCCCAAAGAAGGGCAATGCCAAGGAATGTTCAAACTATCGCACAATTGCACTCATATCACATGCTAGCAAGGTCATGCTCAAGATCCTACAAGCTAGGCTTCAACAGTACGTGGATAGAGAACTGCCAGAAGTACAAGCTGGGTTTCGAAGAGGTAGAGGAACTAGAGACCAAATTGCCAACATTCGCTGGATTATGGAGAAAGCAAGAGAATACCAGAAAAACATCTACTTCTGCTTCATTGACTATGCTAAAGCCTTTGACTGTGTGGATCACAACAAACTATGGCAGGTCCTTAAAGAGATGGGAGTACCAGACCACCTCATATGTCTCCTGAGAAACCTGTATAAGGGTCAAGAAGCGACAGTTAGAACAGGATATGGAACCGGATATGGGGTCGCGAAGAGTCGGACTCGACTGTGCGACTGAACAACAACATGTGGCACCTATGGATTAAGTATAGGGCTTAGTGGTAAGCAAAGTGGATTGCTTCGGTTCGGTTTACAAGCCCGTTATCATGCTATAGCTTATTAATATAATTTCAGAAATAAAACAC
>NW_015208957.1:0-1306 GCF_001447785.1 Gekko japonicus | reverse complement strand
TTCTTCTTTCTCTTCCTCTTCTTCCTCTTGTTAACATTCCACATATAATATTGTGGTGCATCCCTCACAACAATCTTGCAAGCATGTTCACCCTGTTATCACACTCTTGCAGAATCGGGGTGTGTGTGCGTGAAGCAGTATGGCTTAGCGAAGGCCTCCCCCTGGGAAATTCAAGGCACAGTCCTAATTCATAAATGTAATCCAGAGAAATTCACAAGCACTGGTGATGGTGCCATCTCTCGAGCTTTCCTAAACCGGTTAGGATAAGGAAACCCAGATCCTTGTTAAGCCCTCAGGAGACAAATTCATACTCAGCAGTTTTTATGCCAGAGTCTCCCTTCAAGAGTCTTTGGGGGAAGAATAATTAGTTCTAAAGTGTCAACATTCTTAAATACATTTCATCTCATATTTCCTTGGGCCCAACTTTCTGCAACTGTTTTTCTTCTTCTTCTTCTTCTTCTTCTTCTTCTTCTTCTTCTTCTTCTTCTTCTTCTTCTTCTTCTTCAAGCACTGGTGATGGTGCCATCTCTCGAGCTTTCCTAAACCGGTTAGGATAAGGAAACCCAGATCCTTGTTAAGCCCTCAGGAGACAAATTCAAACTCAGCAGTTTTTATGCCAGAGTCTCCCTTCAAGAGTCTTTGGGGGAAGAATAATTAGTTCTAAAGTGTCAACATTCTTAAATACATTTCATCTCATATTTCCTTGGGCCTAACTTTCTGCAACTCTTCTTCTTCTTCTCCTTCTCCCCCCACTCTGTGTCTCTCTCTGTCTCTCTGTCTCTGTCTCTCTCTGTCTAGATTGGGCCCTCTACATGCATCCGGTGAAGTGGGTTCTAGTCCATCAAACTTTAGGCTGGAATTGAACACAAGAGCCCAGTTAATTCTCCTTTCCTGGAGCTTTGCCAAAACCTAGCCAGCGCTGACCAGCGTCTTTTCCACAGTTGCCTGCCACTTTGAATTTTCCAGTGTTCAAGCTGAGGCAACTTAAATTCGCAACAAAACAGCATCCAAAAAACCCGGGGCGACAGCGGGCTGAAACCAGGCTGACCACTGAAGGGAGGTAAGCGAACAGAACCGGGGGGGGGGGTGTACAGGAACCGGAATAAAGAGAAAGTTAAATTTGATTTTAGTGCAGAACGTCAAAAAAAAACCCACCCCAGAATAAAAAGTAAATTGAATTTGATTTTAGTGCAGAACGTCAAAAAAAACATCAACAACCCCAGAATAAAAAGTAAGTTGAATTTGATTTTAGTGCAGAACGTCAAAAAACAAACAAACCCAGAATAAAAAGTAAGTTGAATTTGAT
>NW_015208956.1:0-1102 GCF_001447785.1 Gekko japonicus | reverse complement strand
TGTGCTGTAGTGGTAAAAGTGTCAGACTACTGTCTGGGAGACCAGGCTGTCCCATTGAACTGTGGGAATAAGTTGTCACCAAATTTAAGTGGTTACGGGTAAGAACAAAATGGCGTAGTTTGGTGTTCTAACTGCTGAAGCTAAACAGGTCTGGGTAGACACCACCTTTTAACAGAAACCTACTAACCAACGAACATATCTACATGTCTCCAGCCACCATCCTGAACATACCAAACGATCCATTGTAATACAGCCAGGCTCTGTGCTACAGCTGCATCTGCTCCAGTCCTACAGACAGAGATTCTCACTTGAGGGATCTGCAACAAACCTTTTTGGAACTGAAGTATCCACCTGATGAAGTCAAGAAACAGATCAACAAAGCCAAAATGGTACCCAGAGAAAACCTGTTGCAAGGCAGGCCCAAAAGAGACCATAACAGAACACCATTAGTGGTCACAAACCAGAGCCAGTTTGGTGCAGTGGTTAAGTGCACGGACTCTAATCTGGGAGAACCTGGTTTGATTCCCCACTCCTCCACTTGCACCTGCTGATGTGACCTTGGGTCAGTCACAAGCTCTGGCACAGCTGTCCTTGAAAAAGAGCAGTTTGTGTCAGAGTTCTCTCAGCCCCACCCACCTCACAGGGTGTCTGTTGTGGGGAGGGGAGGGGAAGGGAAAGGAGTTTGTAAGCCGCTCTGAGACTCCGAGTGAAGGGCGGGGTATAAATCCAATCTCTTCTTCTCTTCTTCTTCTACTCAACTCAAAACAGTTCAATGCACCAGCAACTTACAACCAGTGTTCCCTCTAAGCTGAGTTAGTGTGAGCTAGCTCACAGTTTTTTAGCCTCTGGCTCACACGTTTTCGTCTTAGCTCAGGAAGGATGGCTCCAGAGCAGTGTAATTTATGCAGAAGCCAGATCACTTGCTCACAACTTTAATGCCAGGAGCTCACAAAGTAGAATTTTTGCTCACAAGACTTCAAAGCTTAGAGGGAGCATTGCTTACAACATCTACTGGACAAAGACAGTTCTCTTTCGCAAGTACTGGGGGGTAAACATTTTATTGCGCACAGACAGCCTCCCAATCTCAAACAGCTCCTCACCC
>NW_015208955.1:0-956 GCF_001447785.1 Gekko japonicus | reverse complement strand
CTCAGCTTAGAGGGAACACTGTTGATGATTTGTGTGAAAAGAGAGATTCAAGTGTGTAGGAATTCTAATGGAGAAGACTGTAGTGTAAAAAAGGAAGTGAGACATATGTACTTTTTTTTCTACTGAAGGACCTCTCTCTAGACCACATTGGTGGTTCTGTCCTCAGGTGCTAGGATCACCAAGGCTGCTTGATGAGCTCACTCTGGAGCAGGCCACATACCGTGTTGGTCTGAAGCAACAGAACAAAGTTTGAGTCCAGTGGTACCTTTAGGACTATCAAAGTTTAATTCTGGGGATAAGCTTTCGTGTGCAGGCACACTAGGGAAGGGATTTCAAGGGGAGGAAAGCTAAAGTTGCTATGCAGGTGTCCTGGGTGGGACACTCAACCACAAAGGGGTACTGTGGAGGGTTCCTAAAGAAGCATCTAGAATTTAACCAATTTGTTTCTTTGCTATCGAAGGGCCCCGCCTAGTTCCTTGCAGCGGAGTTAAATCAAACAACAGCGCCAGCTGCTGGCAATGTGATGTAGTACAATGAACTTCAATACCATTAATCGAACTTCTGTGCCCCTTCAAAGGGCCATGTGTTGAAAGGGGGGGGGGATAAATAGCTGATGAAGAAGAAGAGATTGGATTTGTACCCTGCCCTTCACTACCCAAAGGAGAGCTTAGAGGGAACACTGGCTGTGAGGCAGGTGGGGCTGAGAGAGCTCTTTCGAGGACTACTGCCCTTGAAACAGCTCTGAGAGAACTTGTGACTGACCCAAGGTCACACCAGCAGCTGCATGTGGAGGGGTGGGGAATCAAACCCGGTTCCCCCAGATTAGAGTCCGCACTCCTAACCGCTACACCAAACTGGCTCTGAGGGCCCAGCTGTTCCTCCTTGGGTACACTGTAGGAAGAGGCCATATTACTACCAGAGTTTCTCCGAAGTATTACTTTCCTTGAGGACCCCTC
>NW_015208954.1:0-784 GCF_001447785.1 Gekko japonicus | reverse complement strand
ATAGCTGCCCTCCCATCGCCAGCCAGCAACATTCCCTGACACCCACCCACAAGCCTTTCGCCAAAACTTTCCTCGACTTGCTGGCTCACCCCTGCCCTAAAAGCATACAAGGATCTATATTTTAAAAGCCTCTTTACAGCCTCTCCTAGGTGCCCCCTCATAACGGGTGATTTCACAGACTGAGTAGAAAGGAAATTGGGTTTTCCCCCCCCATTCAGGTTGGCATGCCTATAATTCGACTTCCTTATTCCTTCCAGACCGTGGGGAGGAAAAAAAACAGGGCTGTACTGGTTACAACCACATTTTTTACCGACAGTGGAACACTGACTAGATCTTCAAGGAAGCTCCACCATGGCTACTGGCCATGGGGACTGAGGGGAACCTCCATATTCAGAGGCACTAAGCCTCTAAATCCCAGAGCCAGGAGGCAACATTAGGGGAAGGCTTCGGCCTCTGTGCCCTGTTGTTGGCCCTCCAGAGGAACTGGTTGGCCACTATGTGAGACAGGAGGCTGGACTAGATGGACCGCTGGTCTGATCCAGCAGGGCTCTTCTGATGTTCTTAGGAAGGCCTTGGCCTCTGTGCCCTGCGGTTGGCCCTCCAGAGGAACTGGTTGGCCTCTATGGCATTATACTCTGCTGCGGTCCCTCCCCTCCCCGAATGCCACCCCCACAATCTCCAGGTGTTTCCTAACCTGAAGCTGGCAACCCCGTATCACATGCCATGATAAGCCCACCAAGATACCAGAACGAAATCAATCAGGAATGTCCTCAAGGGCACCCAG
>NW_015208953.1:0-903 GCF_001447785.1 Gekko japonicus | reverse complement strand
TTTTCCTAGTGTTTAAATAAAGCTATAAACACAGCAATGTCATTTTTACAAGGTTACCCATCTTACAGAGCTACACAGAGCCACGTTGCAGGTTTAACAGAGAAATAATCCTCCCTTTATTTGAGAAGTACACTTTTGGATAGGAAAGAGTAGAGATAGGACAGAGTACTAACTCACTAGCTAAGGATGGAAACAGATGGCGAGAGGGCCATCTGCCTCATGGTTCCAAGAAAGGACAGCATGTCGTCCCTCTTGGTGTGTGCAGGGAGAAGGGGGAGCTTCATCTGAGAGAGTGAGCGGAAGGAAGGAAATTGTCCCTGAGAATGCAGTCTACATTTTGACGGGGACAGTGGCAGAAGAGTAAACACAGGAAGGAAAGGTCAGTGTGCCTATCTAGCTATCTAGTCTCTCTTGCCACTTGCTTCTGGAGGTCTGAGATGGGACAGCGCCTTCATGTCCGACAGGCACTAGGACTCTAGGAGACTGGATAAGCTGCAGGCCTCATTGCAGGGATGGAAGTTAAAGTGGCTGTCTTGGTTGCTTGTCGTGAGCCATGGGCAGAGTACTGCTGGAATAGGACGGTGCCACCCCACTGTCACAGCACAGGAAATCGTACCAGCATGGCAGGGAAGTTAAATGCTCAATGCAACACACAACGGTTAAGATTTACTTATTTATGACCTACCTTTATACTCTGCCTTTCTGGCCAAGACTCAAGGCAGACTGCACAATTAAGAACAACGCAGTGGGAGCTGTTAACGTAACCACCCACCATGCATAGAACTGGCTTAGAAAAATTTGAGGGCAATGCGCCTCAAAGGAGTATAATACATACAGTCTGCCGGGACAATACATCGCAGTGGAGCTGGATTGGAAAACTGGAGAACAATGCCATAAAACAGG
>NW_015208952.1:0-909 GCF_001447785.1 Gekko japonicus | reverse complement strand
CTCAATAATAGCTGAAAGGTTTAAAAAATGTTAGTAAACACAATACATAAAGATCAAGCAGGATTTTTACCTAAAAGGCAAATAAAGAACAATTTAAGATGTATTATAGATGTCATATAATTATGAGGTGCATCCAGAAAAGCAACTGGCATTAATCTTTTTAGATGTAGAGAAGGCCTTTGACAATGTTAATTGGACTTTTGTGTTGGAAGCTCTAAAAATAGCCCAGGCGGGAACTGATTTTGTTAAAATGATTCAAGCCATCTGTACCAAACAGAATGCGACTGTAATGATTAATGGAGATCGGACTCAAAATTTTGAAATTTAAAAAGGGACGAGACAAGGATGTCCTCTTTCACTGCTCTTATTTATTTTTGCACTTGAAATACTCAATGATCGGTCCATACCTCAAAGGGCACCCTTGCCCCTTCCAACCAATGACACCAAATCGTAAGCACCAGCTTCACGGCTGCAGCTTCCTTGTCCCAAACTGCCCAATTCCGCTCAGTCCCCAAGAACTTCTTTGACACATAAGTCAAAGGGTGCAGTTTACAGTCCGCACCTCTTTTCAAGATTGTACCCCATCACTACGTCAGATGCATCCACCTGCAGAATAAAACCTTTATTTTCTTCTGGATGGTGGAGAATGGGCTCTGAAGTATTTTCGCGTACAATTGGTTGTCATAGAGGGCTGTTAATACTTCTTGCACCAGTTTCACATGTGAATCCATGTCTTGTGTGTACACCAACACGTCATCTAAATACACGACCCCTTTGAACAGGTGCTTGTGCAACACTTCATTTATCAGATTCATTAATACCCCCGGGGCCCCTGCCAGTCTAAAAGGCATGACCAAGTATTCACATTGCCCCAACAGTGGGACTTCCGGTTGATGGTGGCACACTCAC
>NW_015208951.1:0-905 GCF_001447785.1 Gekko japonicus | reverse complement strand
ATGGTTACCTAAAAGGAGTGGCCAATATTAAAACCTAAAGCCTTACTCAGAGTATGGCATCTGGGCAGGTGTGAAACCTTGGCGTCAAGATGCTCCATTGTAGTGTTGATGAAGCCGGCCATTCTATTGAAAACCAAATGTCCATTTGGCAGGAAATGCCAATGCAGGAACAAAGCAGTGATGGGTAGTACGTGACTACAACTATTTCTGCAGTGGGGGCTGTCTCTTCTCAAAGCTGTTGTTTCTCATTGCTCACAATAATAGAGGTTTGTGCTTCTTCACCAGGCTGGGTAACTGTGTAGCTGAAACCTTATTTACGTGTAAGGCATGTGCAGGCACCTTCTATGTGTGGTATCACAACAGGTGACTTATAGTGTATAGTCTTCTGAGCCATATGTGTGTGTGCACAGTCCATGTGCATAGCAATAAATATAGTCCAGAAAGCAAATATCAGTCTCATTCTCTAACATCTTCTGTTATTATGGGATACATTCTTGTGTATTAAAGGAGCTTGAGCTGTTGGGTGCTATTGAGGGTTGCCATCTCTAAGTTCAGAAATACCCAGAGATTTGGGGGGCGGACCCTAGGGAAGGCAGAGTTAGGGGAGAAGCGGGACCACAGCAGGGTATGATGCCATAAAGCCCTCCATCCAAAGCCCATCCAAAACAGCCATTTTTTCCCCAGGGGAACTGATCTTGGTCGTCTGGACATCAATTGTAATAGCGGGAGAGCTCCAAATGCCACCTGTTGGTTGGCAACCCCATTTAGAGAGATGTTTAGTGGGGACAGAGGTAGGCAGGATCCATTTTTTAAACCTCAAGTTAGGCTTAAAGGAGGCTGAGTTTTGTCTGGGAAAAATGCAGTAATTTGCACATCGAAGCAGAAAGCCAGAAGCAAATGATGAT
>NW_015208950.1:0-938 GCF_001447785.1 Gekko japonicus | reverse complement strand
CAATGAGCCACTGAGCTCTTTCACATCACTGGGTCCCTGGGTCCTTTTAGCTAGAGATTCTGGGGATTGAACCTGGGACCTTCTGCATGCCAAGCAGATGCTCTACCAACAAGCCACTGAGCTCTTTCACATCACCGACTGTTTGTTCCTTTTAGCTGGAGATGCTGGGGATTGAGCCTGGGACCTTCTGCATGCCAAGCAGATGCTTTACCAATGAACCACTGAGGTTGTTCACATCACCTACGGCATGGTCCTTTTAGCTGGAGATGCCGGGGATTGAGCCTGGGACCCTCTGCATGCCAAGCGGAGGCTCTACCACTGAGCCACAGCCCCTCTTTACAGCTCTCCAGGGTCTCAGGCGGAGGTCTTTCCCATCACCTCCTGCCTGGTCCTTTAAAGAGGCCCAATCCTGCACCCGCTGTTGCCTCTTAGCACTGGCATTCATTCATCTAGTCCCAACACGGGGAAACAAGAGTTGACGGTGGAACCTCCAGTTGCCTGACTGAGGCCAACTTTGGGAGGACCCCTTAAAAAGAATGGGCGCAACATCTGGCCACTGTCTCTAGGGACGACCCAGAGAGGAGACCCATCCGGCATCACCCCCAGGGAATGTGGGACGCCCTTCCATCTCAGAGGGTCTCAGCCCGAGCCCCCGTTTTGTGCTTCCGTCCAGAAGGAAGCAACCATCCGCAGTCGCCATGGCAATAACAGAGAGCGGGCTTGGTGGGGTTACCATAGAGATGGGAGGCGGCCTTGAAAGGTAGGGTCACCGGAGGGCACAACCATGTTCTCTGGTTGCCATGGAGACACGAGGAAGCCTTGGAAAGGAAGAGACAACAGGTACCTGTTCCAGGGAGAGAACAGAATCAGAAAGCGTCCTTTGGGTTCTCTTTGGGCTTGCGTGGGGGAAGAGACAAAGCCTGAAACCATGAAGTTGG
>NW_015208949.1:0-901 GCF_001447785.1 Gekko japonicus | reverse complement strand
CCAAGCCTCTTCTGAGAAAATCATAAAAATGAAACAGTAAAAGCTTATTAACAACAAAGTACAACGCCTGCAAAGTAACAACTATAGCGAACAGCCTCAATGGCTGTTCGAGACTCCACCGCGGCCGGAGTGAGCTTCCGGCCCTGTGTCCCAGCTCCCGCAAACCCAGCGGTTCGAAAGTAAAAACAAGTAGATAAATGGGTACCTGCCCTAGGTGGCAGGGGGCATCCACCTCCTGGTTCCGTGCCAGGAGGGTTGGCGGTGGCGGCGGAGACGACAGCGGCAGCAACAACAATGGCAGCGGAGTTCCTGGTGATCTAAGGAGGCGGTGACCAGACCGGACGGAGGCGGACGGAGTCGGAGCCACGGCAATGTGGGTGTGAGACGGCGTAGCACGGCAGGAGCCTGAGGGACGTAAGCCGGAAAGCTGCAGCCGAAAGCAGTCACACGCAAAACATCGAGCCTGCTGGAGGTGGTTGCTGGTTACCCTGAAGACGCCAGAATAATACCCGCAGCCCGCCGGGAGAAGAAGATAGAACGCGCTGCTAAAAGGGTGTCGGTAGGCAGTCCCCTCCCCTGTGAAATATGTGGCCCTAGGTAGGTTAATTAACTACTATAAATAATGGTAGTAACAGTGTAAACCGCTCTGAGACCCATTAGGGGTCATGGGCGGTATATAAATCCAATGTAAATAAATAAATAAATAAAATCTGTGGGGCCCCTTGTGGTAGACATAGTCCCATTTCTCCAAAAAGGTGTAAAGACAAGAGCAATTTGTAAGCCAGTAAATGTATTACCGGTATATGAAGTGATTACCGAGGTCAAGCCAAGAAGCTATTTTGCCAGTGATGGTGGCTCTCAATCCTTCTGCCTTTAGAACTTTATTCAAGGTATAAGCTTT
>NW_015208948.1:0-902 GCF_001447785.1 Gekko japonicus | reverse complement strand
CCAAAATCTCTAGGTATTTCCCAACCTGAGCTGACAGTCTTATTTATAGAGGCAAAATCTAAATAATGTAGAATGACCAGTACAGGCCCTCTTTAGACATACTTTTGGGCCCCGGGGAACACAGTGCATGTAGGACCCCTGACTTCACCCTGTGGCTCTGCTATTCATTTATTTTAGGTCATTTTTGTGCCACCTCTCCAGAGAAGCTGAGGCGTAAACAATAAAAAACCCAGCCAGAACCAATGCGCCCTCTACGCTGTGGAGTCTTGTGAGCAAAGATTCTACATTGTGAGCTACTGGCATTGAAGTTGTGAGCGAGCGATTTGGCGCCTGCATACGTTACTTGGCTCTGGAGCCGTCCTTCCTGAGCGCAGACGGAAATGTGTGAACTGGACTCTAAAAAAACCTGCGAGCTGGCTCACACTCACTCATCTTAGAGGGAACACTGGCCAGACCATAAGAACAGCATCCAACAACGAACAGCTTAAAAAGAGGTACCATTAATTAGGATTGCCTGCCTCTAAAAAGGTAAAGGTAGAGGTTTCCCTTGCTCAAAAGCCAGTCGAATCCGACTCTAGGGGGTGGTGCTCATCTCCGTTTCAAAGCTGAAGAGCCAGCGCTGTCTGAAGACGTTTCCGTGTTGTGTGGCCGGCATGACTAAACGCCGAGGCGCACGGAACGCTCTTACCTTCCCACCTAAAGATCTCTTGGAATTACAACTTATCGCGAGATGACAGAGATCAGTTCCCTGGGAGAAGATGGCTGCTTTTGGAGGGTGGCCTCTATGGCATTATACCCCATGGATGTCCCGCCCTCTGAAAGACCTCAAGAGCAAGGGCGTTCCACAAGGGAGGTGCCACCACTAAAAAGACCCTGTCTGCCACGTGCCTTGTCTCTGTCAC
>NW_015208947.1:0-966 GCF_001447785.1 Gekko japonicus | reverse complement strand
CTCTTCTGATGTTCTTATGAAGCAACACTTCTCACTGTCCAGATGGCTACAACATGTCACATGCACAACACAACATCTAGAGATATGTGCAGAGCCAATAACTCTGCAGTCTATTTAATGATGTGTGTCTTTGCGTCCTTGGATTAGAATGAGTAGAAATTTAATTTTCTCAGTTTGTCTGTTGCTTTCTATTAATCTGACATGTCAGAGGTTAACTGAGAACCCAGGAAAACAATAGCCAGATGGCCTAGCCCGGCCCTGAATTCTCCCTCTGGACCAGACAAAGATTCAGGGTAACTGGAAAGTTGTGTGTGTGTTTTCTATGTTCCCCAAATGTTGGCAGGTCCACAGTAGAGCTATGGAGACCATCTTCTTTAATTTGAAGTCATTATTGATTCTGTGGATCTGAGAATACATTGTAATGAAAGGAATATAGATTTATTTTAACTGATCGTTTTTAATAAAAGGAAATGAGGTCCATTAACAAGTTAACAAGCAGAAGATTGGACTTATATCCTGCCCTTCACTCAAAGTCTCAGAGCGGCTTACAAACTCCTTTCCCTTCCCCTCCCCACAACAGACACCCTGTGAGGTAGGTGGGGCTGAGAGAGCTCTCTCGGGGACTGTCCTTGAGAGAACAGCTCTGAGAGAACCTGTGACTCACCCAAGGTCATCCAGCAGGTGCAAGTGGAGGAGTGGGGAATCAGACCTGGTTCCCCCAGATTAGAGTCCACACACTTAACCCACTCCACCAGACTGGCTCTCAAAGTAGCATCTGATTCCTTGCCAACCATTTCCTCTAGAGGACTTTTGTATTTAACATTCCAGATCTGTAAACCACAGTTAACCATATGTAAAATGGGAATAATACTTCAGTCCCCATTTGATGCCCAATTAACATTGCCTGTTTTTTCTCCATTCCACTCATATCCCACCATCTAGGGACGCCAGCCTCCAGGTGGGACC
>NW_015208946.1:0-939 GCF_001447785.1 Gekko japonicus | reverse complement strand
CAGCACAAGCAGCAGAGGCAGTGAGGCTGGGTTTAGAGATGCTTGCTGTCCTGCCGCCAGTAGCAGATAAGCCCAGCCAGGCAAGACAAAGAGGCAAGGGGACATGCCAGTGCACCCACATGCCGCAGCTTCATAGCCAGCTCAGCCACTGCATGCCCTGAGGGTGGAGGTCAGGCTGCTCCTGGTGTGGTGACGCAGGAAGAGGCACTGGGGCTCCTTGGGGAGGAAGGGAGCAATGTTCCCTCTAAGCTGAGTTAGTGTGAGCTAGATCACAGTTTTTTAGCCTCCAGCTCACACATTTTTGTCTCAGCTCAGGAAGGAGGGCTCCAGAGCAAACTAGTTTATGCAGCAGGCAAATCGCTCACTCACAACTTTAATGCCAGCAGCTCACAAAGTAGAATGTTTGCTCACAGGACTCCACAGCTTAGTGGGAACATTGGAAGGGAGCCAGGTGCTCTACAGGGAAGGGCTGCCCTTGCTGGGGAGGAGGGAAGTGCCCCTCCAATTTAATCCCATAGGGATCAATCAATTATATCCCAATTACTAGTCACAATTAGCCGTGGCCATCAGCCAATCACAAGCAGCAGGGGTGTGTGGCCAATTGTTGGTTGCCATGGTTGCTAACATCAGGTTTGTGGGATTGGCTGGAAGTTTGGAGACCCTGCCTGCAGTCAGATGGCCCAACCTCCAGTTTTCTTCATTGCCTACATGACAAACCTCACGTGAGGCCTAGTGTGGAGCCTTAAAAGGTGTGGAGGAATGTGGTATATGGCATGGCTATCAAGTTGCTCCGGCCAAATGGTCAGGCCATTTGGCTTGCAACAGGAAATAAAACACAGCATGTTATCAGAAAGATATCACAGGAGAAGGCAGGAGACTTTTAGAAATATCACAGGGTAGCTCTTTATGTGGAAATCCTACCCTTGCCAAAACAGCTTA
>NW_015208945.1:0-915 GCF_001447785.1 Gekko japonicus | reverse complement strand
GGTAAATGCACTGATGTCAATGGGACTACGGTCATGTAGATCTGCACTTTACCCCCTCCCCCATGCATTCCACAGATGAGAGGTGAAGGGAAGGAGGTTAAGAGGGGCCAGAGTACTTGGCGCAGAGATTGTGGAGCTGCAAAAAGAAGCCGGAGCTTCAGATACACGCTTATGCACATGGGTGAAAGACCAAAAATTAAAAATGCAGTAACAATCGGAATGATTCAACCACGGGGCAAGTGTGCAGTTAAGCTGGTTCAGGGTGGGACGTCTGATCAAAACTTCTCACAACTATTTAAACCACCACAAATAGAGGTGTAGCCAGATTGCACCAAGCCTCCAGTGTGACTGTAACCATAAAGAACAAAACCCAGCAAGTATCACTGGAACAAGAGCTGTTAAGAAAATAGAGTAAGTTTAAAATAGGCACAAAAACACCTACAATGGAGCTCATGCATGCTGTACTGGTGTTGTGTTTCTTCTTTACAGGGAGAGGAAGCGACAAGGGTACCAGTGATAAAGTGCTGTTGGTTCTGCTGGGCTTGCCACATCAGCTGTGGGGTCTGATGAGATTCTCTGTTTTGATATTGGCTCTCTTGAGTTTGTTGGTTTTATTTACATTTAGAAGCTTTTGGCCAGCAGTTGCTCTTGTATGTTGGGCTATTGGCTTCTTTGAACTTTTCCTCCATAGGAAACAATGGAGATAACTAAGATGGCTATGAGCACCTTATTCAGGGGCCTATGGAACTGGACTCATTGGTCCAATATATTTGAAACTTGGAGGATCTTTAGTGAACTGGCACTAGGTCTCTTGCAATTTTGGTGTCATCAGTTTCCATAGCAAATAATAGAACCTGAGTAATTTTGGAAACACGAGGGGGGAAAAACTGAATCCAGAAATAGTATTGGGAGATT
>NW_015208944.1:0-909 GCF_001447785.1 Gekko japonicus | reverse complement strand
CCAATCTCTTCTTCGTCTTCTTCTTCAACCCCATGTTGGGTGATGTTGGGCCAGTCACGCATGCTCAGCCTAACCTACCTCTTGGGATTGTTGTGAGGATAAAATAAAGGAGAGGAGGTCAATATAAGATGCGTTGGGTCCCTACTGGGGGAAAGGCGAAAGTATGAATGAAGTACGTAGGTAGGTAGGTAGGTAGATGATAGATAGATAGATAGTTGATACATAGATGGTAGCCAGTGTGATGCAGTGACAAGAAAGGCTAATGCGATCTTGGGGGTGTATCAACGGAGGCATCGCATCCAAACCTGAGGGACCGCCTTTTGCCATATATACCCCAGAGAGCACTACGGTCAGGGAATCAAAATTGATTGGCCCTCCCAGGCCCTAAGGATGCCAGACTGGCTGTAACCAGGGCCAGAGCTTTTTCGGTGGTGGCTCCATACTGGTGGAATGAACTCCCGGAAGAGATCAGGGCCCTGTGGGACCTTTTACCGTTCCGCAGGACCTGCAAGACGGAGCTCTTCCACCAGGTTTTCAATTAGGAGCCGCCACCATCACTAGTTACCATCACTAGTAACTGTCACTAGTAGCAACTGTATAGCCTGGTTCCTGGTGAATTATCAACAGCCTGTGTGCGTCGAGTAAGATCAACGCTGGAAATGAACACCATATGGTATGCACTCATGCAGCACCACCATTGCTGTGATATTGGAATAACATAGCTAGCACATAATATGCAATATTGCTTTGTTTTAACGGTTTTAATGATTTGATTGTTAATCTGTGTTTTATCTGTGTGAGCCGCCCTGAGCCTGCTTTGGCGGGGTAGGACGGGATATAAATTGGAATATAAAAATAAAAAAATCGCAAGATGTCATAATCCCGCGGTACACTGCACTGGTCAGGCTG
>NW_015208943.1:0-917 GCF_001447785.1 Gekko japonicus | reverse complement strand
ACTCACACAGGCTGGAAGGAGAGTTGGTTCCATGAATGCTCTTTCTAGGGCTCTGAAGACCTCAGGTTTCAATGAGGATTCCAGTAACTATATGTTTAAAATCTTGAAAGAATCCATGATTGCTTTTTTTGTGTGTGTGTGAGTGTGTTGTCAGACTAGTCATACAGATTGTGGCCATGCTGGTATCCATTCGTCTCTGATTTGAACAAAACAATTTGGCTAGCACTGATGTTCTGGCAATCTCTGCTGACCGACAACATCTTGAGCAAAACACAAAGGGTTGGCAAGATCTGGGCTATTCCATATGTAAATATTGGCAGAGATTTAAATAAGTGTGGTTATCTGAATTATTCACATTTATTTTCCTGATGGAGGCTGGCTGGCTGCAAGAACTGCTCTCCATAGCACCTCCTTTGGAAAGGCATTTGAGAAGATTCCCCCCCACACACACTTCAACCATAACTAGGGCTGTGCCAAACATTCTTTTAATTTCAATGCTTGTGTTGAAAGAAGCATTTTAGATAAAGCCAGGTAACTTCCCTCCAATGTCATTTGAAGCCTCCTCCTTACTACACAGCCCCCATCTCATGTGCTTTTGTTCATGAAGGTCCCATGATCTCCAGCATAGCCTTTGGGATGCTCAAAAGAGACCTGTCCCCCTTCTTTCTCCAGTGGAACAGCTGGCTGGATCCAACCTACTACCAAACATCTGCATTTCTTTTCTCTGTTTTTTTTCCCTCCACCCTTTTGGTGTGTGTGTGTGTGTGTGTGTATAGTATTTTTCATGTGTGTGTGAATGTGCAAGTGTTCCCTCTAAGCTGAGTTAGTGTGAACTAGTTCACTTTTAGCATCTAGTTTTTGCCTTAACTCAGGAAGGAATGGCTCCAGAGTAGGGGTGTGCAATAAATAAATAAATT
>NW_015208942.1:0-914 GCF_001447785.1 Gekko japonicus | reverse complement strand
TGGCTGCCAGCGTTCCCTCTAATTCCACACACACACCCCACTGAGTGGAGCAGCTCACATCCTGAGCAGAATAAAACTGCTGCAGTCTTAAAGTGGGCACTGGGCAGTGCAAGACCGTGCGTGGCTCCAGGTTGCTGCTGAGAGGGGCTTCCCGTGTTAACGAGCGGCTGCTCCTGCACACGGCTTAGAGGGAACACTGGCTGCCACGGCTTCCCTTCAGTCACTCACACAGTGAAGATCCTTGTGCGGTGGGGGCAGCTGCAGCTAAAGGAACTTTAAAAAAAATCTTCACAGCCAATCAGAAGCCTTGCTGGGCAAATGGCCTTCCTGGCTCCACCCATTTTGTTAAGACACTTGGTGGGTGCCAGGAGAAATGTTGGGAGGTGCCATGGGGCCCCTATAGGCACCACTTTGGGGGGCCTGCTCTGTGGGCACGCTCCCTGAGAGGAGAAACAGGGCTGTGTGGCGATCCCTTTCCAGCCATAACCACCAGTGTTCCCCCTAAGCTGAGTGAGTGTGAGTCAGCTCACAATTTATTTAGCCTCCGGCTCACAGATTTTTTGTCTCAGCTCAGGAAGGCGGGCTCCAGAGAAAACTCATTGATGCATTAGCCAAGTTGCTCATCACAACTTTAATCACAACTTTAATGCCAGCAGCTCACAAAGTAGAATTTTTGCTCACGAGACTCCACAGTTTAGAGGGAGCCTTGGCCATAACCATTTTAGAAACAGACACGTGGGCACACCCCCTGCCTGCCCCACAAAAGACCCCCCCTTGCCTTTTCTCTCTTCACCTTGCCTGCAACAACCAGCCCCTGTCGGTTGCTTCTTCCATGTTCTTTCCCACATGCACCCGGACCGCTTTCCTCCCAGCCCGGGGCGGGGGGGGCGGGGGGGGCTTTTTTGCACCTGTGC
>NW_015208941.1:0-960 GCF_001447785.1 Gekko japonicus | reverse complement strand
AGGCTGGAGGAAGGCTCTTTGGAGGATGGGCGGATCCAGCCTACTCCCCGATTTATCCCTGCGCAGTATTTCTGTTACAGAATGGCACCATGGTAGGAGAGTCCTGCAAAACCGTCACAGAATTCACGGGACATCTTCCTGATACTAGCCTTTTCTCATACCATTGTATTTTCTGCTTTTATTGATGTAGTACCAGGCTGGGATTACACTTGCCACAATCACATGGAGGAGCTCAGAACAGGAGAAGCGTCGTTCTCAATGCGGAGAGTCACATTCTCTTAGCCTGAGCACCTGGATCTGCAAAAAGATGGGGATGACGACACTGGCCCACTGAATTTCTGTCAGTACGGTCCAAAAAGAGAAAACTGTGAGAAATAAACGCTAATACTATATTCAAGAATCAATTTACAATAACAAAATAGGTGAACATTATATTTGGTGAAAGTAGACGGTGAAAGTAGATGGTGGTCTCCAGAATGATCTGCCGTTTTGACAAACGATCTTCTTCCGAACAAGGATGTATACATAAACTGTCTTTCAACAATTCATTTCTCTTGGTGACGTATCAAAAGTATCACTGTTGATTCACTCCATTATGATACTATGCTTACTATTCCGATTCTTGAATATATTATTAACGTTTATTTGTTGCCGTTTTTTCTTTTTCCGCTGGTCTATTGACTGTCTATTGACTATTTGTAGTATGGTCCAAAAAAACATAAATGACAAGAAGACAATGCCTATGCCTAGACTGAGATATGTGGCAAAATGCCATGGGTCACGCAATAGGGCTTGTGCTGCACATGTCACTGTGGGTAGGCATGCCACATGATGGTTTGTACGTTGCATCAGAAACATAAGTTTAGGCTGAACATTAAGGGAAAGTTCCACATTAAGAAAAAAGGAAAAGCAATAATACAAATCAGGCCAGTTAGCTGCACAATCTGCTTCAACTGAGGT
>NW_015208940.1:0-915 GCF_001447785.1 Gekko japonicus | reverse complement strand
CCTGACTGCAGAAGAAATTATTGACTTTAGCTTTTAATACTAAAGGAATAATATACTAACACACTAACACCACTCAACTCTGTTCTTTATCCCTCTATATACCCTCCCTATTTTTCTGAATTTTAAGCGAAATATCTCTCCTTTTTAGGAGAGGGAATAAAACAATTTTAAAAAAGAAGAAGTTAAAGTCCTAGCAAAACATGGAAATAACCACACATATCAGCTGATTGCATGAGACTGCAACATCCTTGAATGTTTAGAGGAAGGCTCAAGTATGACAAGCTCATCATGTGATAATAACTAATGGACTGGAAATCTATGTAATATGGAAGAGTTTATTTTAAAATGTATCCCCACCAACAATCAATTGTTCTGCAGTCAAGAAAACAGTAAAATCTACATACATTTCAGTGAAATGTATTTACAAGTAATTGTACTAGAGAGGAGCTGAATGTATATATCTCCTTATATATAATTCTCTTTTGGTGTGACTCTTCTGAACGTTCCACATGCTCCCACAGCCTTTTGGTCCTGACCTGTCACTCTGATGGTGTGCCAATCTAGTGGCTGCATTGCTGGAGTCCCACCCATAGGCCAGCATCTCGGCCTCACTGTCGTACGAGGTGACGGGCAGGTCAGACACTCGGAGAGCTGCCTTCCTTCTGGGCAGTGGTCTGGTGGGATTTGCCAGGAGGTGATGTGAAAGACTTCTGCCTGATATCCTGGAGAGCAACTGCCACTCTGTATTTGACATTAGGCAAGAAGGGCTCCAGGGCACCACTGCTGCCTCAAAAAAAGGCCGCCCCCGCTGGATCCCACTTTCACTTCCCCCGGCCCTACCAGCGGCCTAGTGGAGGCAAGCGCCTGGTCGGTGGGTGGGTGGTGGGCCACTGTGACATGCCAGTCAGGGCTTCA
>NW_015208939.1:0-924 GCF_001447785.1 Gekko japonicus | reverse complement strand
TTTTTTTTAAATAAAAATTGTTGTAAGCCACTTAGGGGAGGAAAGTGGAGAATAAATGTTGTAAATGTAAAATCTTTTCCCTAGAAGGAGGGTTAAAATCTGGGGAAAGTATGAGGGAACACATCACCGCAGTGTGTCTCCATCAGACACCAGGTTTTCCTGTAGTTTGAGCTCAAGAGTCATGGATACCAGGGCATCCGCAGATGGTGGCCGAAGAGGACAGCCCTGCCAGCAATTCAGCCCTCTGACCAAGGCCTCTTCCTCACTGTCATGGCCGGACTATACATTTATCCTGCCTCATGACGATGGAAGGATTGAATTCTGCCCTCCTCCCAAATTAGGGTTGCCAAGTCTTACCTGCTGTTGGAGCGAGGGACTCCTGGCTTCTTCCTGAAGCGCACGCGCGCCGCAACCATGTCACCCGAAAGTGACGCGACCACGCTGGACACGCTGGGGGCAGGGCCATGACCAACCGAGTGAACCACATAGAGATGACCGTGGCCCCGCCCCCAGCATGCCCAGCGTGGTCGTGTCACTTCCGGGTGACGTGCATGTCGGGTGCTTTGGGGGTGGGGTTCCCCCCGGGGCACGATCCGCCGGCGGCGGGGAACAGGCCTCTGAGGCGGGGGTTTCCCCGCCCCCCCGGGGGGACTTGACAAGCCTATCCCAAATTCCCACGCACAGAAGGGGCTCAAAGCTAGCCCCCCTCCCTAATGTGTCATGGCGTTATTTTGAGATCATTTTGTTTTGTTTAGTGGAGGAGCATTCACTTTTGTGAGCCTATCACATGGTCTGATGCGGTAGAATGGACACTGTGCTAAATCTCACTGACACACAGGATTTCTCTCTGCAGAGTGGGACTACCTCCCCTCCTCTCCCCCACTTAGGGTTGCCAGGTCACCTTGCTTATTTAATTTATATGCA
>NW_015208938.1:0-935 GCF_001447785.1 Gekko japonicus | reverse complement strand
GAAGATCTGGGCCTTCGTCCCATCAAAGAACCCTGCGTTCATTAATTGCATGAGTGCTGGTCAAGAGGTTAAACCTGCATACATTTGTACGCAAATAAAACAACAGTACTGGAGAAAACAAGGTTCTGTTTCATTGCTTTTAGGTGATGCATCAGACGATGCTCTAAGACGATGCATGTGAATGTCACTGCAGCGGCCACCCTAGAAGAGGCATTCCCCTTTTCTCTCACACACGGGAAGAGCCAATGTGGTGTAGTGGTTAAGAGTGTCAGACTAGTATCTGGGAGACACAGGTTTGAATCCCCACTCACACACACCATGGAAGCTCGCTGGATGACCTTGGGCCAGTCACACACTCTCAGGGCTGTCGTGAGGATAAAAATGGAGGCGAGGAGAATGGTGTAAGCTGTTTGGGGTCTCCATTGGGGAGAAGTAAAAGTAAAGGTTCCCCTTGCTCGAAAGCCAGTCGTATCCGACTCTAGGGTTGCGGTGCTCATCTCCGTTTCAAAGCCGAAGAACCGGCGCTGTCTGAAGATGTTTTCCGTGGTCCTGTGGCTGGCGTGACTAAACACCAAGGCGCACGGAACGCTGTTCCCTTCCCACCGAAGTGGTACCTATTGATCTACTTGCAATTTCTTGCTTTCGAACTGCTAGGTTGGCAGGCGCTGGAACTAGAGATGGGAGCTCACCCCGTCATGCGGCACACTCAGGTCTCGAACGGCTGAACTACCGGCCTTCCACAGCCTGCAGTTCAGCATCTTAACCACTTGAGAAGGGTGGGATATAAATAAAGTAAATAAATAAGAGGTATTCCCTGTGGAATGTGTGCATGTGACAGGAGGGAGAATGCGGCTTCTAGGGTGGTGCCATGTGCCTACAGTTTGGTGTAGACACAGTTTGGCATATTGGTTAAGAGAGCAGACTCTAATCTGGGA
>NW_015208937.1:0-1121 GCF_001447785.1 Gekko japonicus | reverse complement strand
AATCAGGAGGTGTCTCATTTCTCCTACCAAACAGAGTCGTTTAAAGAGATTTGGCAACAATGGAAAAGATGGCAGACGAATGATCTAGTCCAGTACTGTCAACTCTGATGGCCAATGGCTCTCTGTGGCTTCCAGGGGAGAGCTTTGCCAAGCTCAGAGATACATAATCCAGAGCCGAGTGCAAAACACAGTACTGGGGTTCTCCTTTCTCCACCCCTCCAAAGGCTGCCTGTAGATATTTCAGGATATTTCAATGCACATGAAATGTCAGCATAACAAACCTATCATAAAGTATACTATGCTGCATTTAATGATGATGAATTAATTAAGAACCACAAATACCAGTTCACTAGATATGAAAACCAGCTTCCATTTTAACTGGGTAAGCTGCTGCCCTGAAGGTGATAGGCGAAATGTCAGGCGAGACATTGTTTTTCCACTAACCATAGGCAATATGACCCAATACTTTTGAACGCCCTCAGTCTAGTGGGGTGCCAGCGAAGTCTGTTCACTTTGACCCCTTTTCTGGCCTTTCCTGAGTCAGTTTGGTGTAGTGGTTAGGAACGCTGATTCTAATCTGGGAGATTAGACGAAAATGTGTGAGCTGGAGGCTAAACACTGTGAGCTAGCTCACACTAACTCAGCTTAGAGGGAACATTGGAGGTTAAAACCCTCTTTTGAGAGCCAGTTTGGTGTAGTGGTTAAGAGCATGGACTCTAATCTGGGAGAACTGGGTTTGATTCCCCACTTCTCCACACACAGCTGCTGATGTGACCCTGGG
Organism: Gekko japonicus; assembly: GCF_001447785.1. NCBI lineage: Eukaryota > Metazoa > Chordata > Lepidosauria > Squamata > Gekkonidae > Gekko > Gekko japonicus. The sequence goes on along the minus strand of NW_015208937.1, from coordinate 340 downwards.
TCAGTCACAAGATCTCTCAGAGCTGCTCTCTCAAGACCAGTCCTTAAAAGAGCTCTCTCAGCCCACTTACCTCACAGGGTGTCTGTTGTGGGGAAGGGAAGGGGAAGGAGATTGTTAGCCGCTCTGAGACTACTTTGGGTAGTGAAGAACAGGGTATAAATCCAATCTTCTTCTCTTCCTCCTCCTCCTCTTCCTCCTCCTCTTCTTCTCTGAGACCCTCTGATGAATGTTTTGTATTGAAGCAGTACCTCTTTCTCCTGCTAAGCTGGTGGAACTTCATGGTATGCACAGCCCATAGCTACGATTGCCAGCTCTTGGTTGGGAAATACCCATAGATTTG
>NW_015208936.1:0-919 GCF_001447785.1 Gekko japonicus | reverse complement strand
AAGAACTGCAACCCTCATTTCCTATATTACTGTACAATTACTGAGTCCAGTGGCACCTTTAAGAGCAACAAAGTTTAATTCTGGGTATAAACTTTTGTGTGCATGCACACTTCTTCAGATACATTGAAACAAGTTTCCTCAAGCCTTACATATGGGGGGAGGGGTTAGTTGCCAGAAGGGGCAAGTTAGAGTCAAGTTACATAAATTACTGGGCGATAAGTATAGCTGAGATTGGATTAAAGAAGTTGGTAAGACCTGTGAATGGCAGCACATTAGCATACAAATACAAGTTAACAGATGTGAGAACTAAGTTTGAGTCCAGTGGCACCTCCAAGACCAACAAAGTTCAATTCTTGGTATAAAGTGTTTAGTCAGCCTACCTGTTCCTTCGCTTGCTTCAAGACGCATTGTTTCTAGGAAGTGTTCTAAAATTTTCTCTGGGGTTCCTGACATCACAGTATACCTGAATGAGGAAAAGGAAAACCATCAGTAAAGAACCGGTCTGAGACTTTTGGAGGAGGAAGGAGAGGGTATAACTGTATCAAATAAATAATGTAGGTAAACTTGTTTAGCATTAGCTAGACAACCTTTACGGACTTTTTTTAATGTTGTGATTTTTAGCATACATTAATGATTCTACATTTCATAACACCAGACAGTTTTATCACCTGACTTACAGTGCAAACCTATGCACATTTACTCAGAAGTAAATCCCACCCCCAGGTAAATATGCACCGGATTGGAGCCTTAGGTTTATTGGCTTCCATTTCAGATTGGACAAGGATAATCTGGGATCGAAAAATTACAGAAGAAATACGAGTGAGAGCCATACTGAATCAGGCAAGTAGTCCAGCTAGTCCAGCATCCTTTTTCATACAGAAAGTAGTTAGAAAGATAGATAGAAGAGCAGGGAAGTGTT
>NW_015208935.1:0-961 GCF_001447785.1 Gekko japonicus | reverse complement strand
ATCTAGTGTCGGTGAGTTGCACGAAGAACCACATCACCCATTTGTGGTACTCCCCACCACAGGAATCGGATGCAATGAGGACTGCTAGCTTCAGTGGCTTTAAACTTTCCGAAGACAGGTCTATCCACAATGGTTCGCCATGACGAAACCTCCATGCCTGGAAGCAGAGTTGATGCTGACTTTGATAGACCAAGAGTCTGACTCAGTATAAGTCGACTTTGTGTGTCTGTGTGCGCATGTTCACAGGTCTTAAACCGCAATCTCCAGTTTTAAAAAAGAATCTCGAAGAGTAGCAGAGGAAAGTCTTGTACCCGAGACCCTGTAGATGGGCACTGCCACCTACAGCACCCAGTACAGAGGAGGGGGGAATTGGATTTATACCCCGCCCTTCACTCAGAGTCTCAGAATGGCTTACAATCTCTTCCTCTTCCCACAACAGACACCCTGTGAGGTAGGTGGGGCTGAGAGAGTGCTGAGAGAACAACTCTGAGAGGACAGCCCTCAGAGCACTTTGACTGACCCAAGGTCACCCAGCAGCTGCATGTGGAGGAGTGGGGAATCAAACCCGGTTCTCCCAGATTAGAGTCTGCACTCCTAACCACTATGCCAAACTGGCTGGCTGTAAATTCATCCCTGCAAGAAAAGGAAGCACTGTTTTGCCCACATCTTACTATCACTCATAGGAGTGCTCTAGTTGTTTTGGGAAGACCCTGGCCTCTTATAACCGGCAGCAGTCCTATGTAAGCTCTTCCCAGTAGCAGAAAGCAGTTTCAGATGTTCCACTAAAGCCAGGCTCCAACTGAGCCTCATGTTGTCAATCCATTCCGTGGTTGGTGACCAAGCTCCAGTTGTGGCCTGGAGTTCTTCTGTCCAGACTACCAAGATCAGTTCACCCGGGAGGAAATGACAAGTTTGGAAGGCAGATGCTATATGGCAGGGTGTCAAACATGTGGCCCAAGGG
>NW_015208934.1:0-919 GCF_001447785.1 Gekko japonicus | reverse complement strand
TGACGGTGAGCTCCCTGAAGTTCGGCATTGTGTGAATTAGCAGGTCTGTTCTGAATCTCTTGCCCATCGATGTGACAGGGTGACCCTGAAGGGTTCTACCACAATGGGAGAAAAAGTTCTCTCTATCCACCTTTTCTAGACTCTTGCATGATTTCTCAGTCCCCTTCACTATTCAGCCCAGGTGGACTTGGACATCTCACAATACGAATCCGGCAAAGCTCTGCCCTGTATACAGCTGCTGCTGTGGGGCATCTACAGAGTCACACGGACATGCTGTTCATTCTCTGCTGGCGTGACAAGTAGACATGCCAGAAAATAGATTTTCCGCAGCGGGAGGAGATGCCCTGGCAGACAGGAAACCCCTCCGTCACAGCTGAATCCAGCTCCATTGTGAATTCCTCCCCCCAAGAAACATTCTGCACTTCGTCTTAACTGCCATTGCATCTGGAAGACAATTATGGTCTGATATATATAAAAAGCACAGGAAGACACAGGGCAGGTTAGGCTACTTCCCATGAGACGTAGCTCCAAGAAAGGCAATTCAGAATGGGGACACTCGCTTTCGTTCCTAAGTTGCTGAGGAAAACGGGGGCGGGCGGACAGAGGGGAAGCGGCCTTCTCACCTTTCCCTGTTGGACATCGGCTTCATTTGCAGCTGTGGTGTCAACCGCGTCGGGGTGCTTGAACTTTCGCTGGGCTCCTCATGCATGTGGCCCTTCTGTAAAACAAAAGTTTTGAGAAGAGAAGCTGGGACAGCAGAACACAAGTCATCGAGACGGGCAGGATTCAGATGCTGGGCACCCAGGTTCAGTTCTCTGTCAGCCAAACGATAGCTGGCCGTAGACAAGACGCTACTTTTGGAGAGCGTTTTAGTTGTGCTGTGTGCACACCAGGAAGGAGGCACAGGAAGTGCAGCTGC
>NW_015208933.1:0-708 GCF_001447785.1 Gekko japonicus | reverse complement strand
ATCATCATCATCATCATTATTATTATTCTACTACCTAAGCCTCTCAGCTGGAGATGCCGAGGATTGCACCTGGGACCCCCAGCATGCAAAGCAGATGCTCTACCCCTGCGTCATAGCCTCTGAGCCTTCTGTTAATCATGCATAGTTGAGCACAGAATGAGGAGAATCTAGATGTGTCTTTGGGTATTTGCACTGGGTATTACAATATCATTTCTTTGCAGTTCCCCTTCCCTGCTCTTTTCCCTTGCAGTGCTGCTATTATGGTACCCTCTACATTGCATGCTGCTTTCACTTTCTTTGATCATCAGTTTTTATGGTACCTTCTGCATAGATTTATGGCCGTTCAGGGGTGACTTTGCACTCAGTACGGTGTTGCCCCGGGGTATTTGAATGGGGTTTTGAGCAGCAACCTTTTCCTTAGTGCTGAGAAAATGTGGAGCGAATGCTAGATGCAGCATCACCCATCGACAGCCAAGGACAGGTGCAATACACTGGGACCTGGGGGTACATCACTCCAGGACCCCGGGGTTTTTTAAGTGTGTGGCGGGGGCTCTATTAACATCATATTTATGACACTTATCAGTCACTGTTCTCCTTTGCAGAACTCAAGGTGGCTTACAGTATAACTAAAACAATATGAAAAGCACAATAAAAACAACAGTTAGAAAACCTGTAACGGTAGGTCAAGATGGGTAGCCATGTTCGTCT
>NW_015208932.1:0-919 GCF_001447785.1 Gekko japonicus | reverse complement strand
GCCTAGAAATTTGATACCAAGTGACTCCTCGGAATCTGACTACCAACGGATTCCAAATGAAACATGATTTTAAAATGGATCACTTTAAAAAATCTATCCAGACCTGCCTTTCCTAGTCCATTCTCAGCACCATCATCACCATTTTTGTTTGCTGAAAGATAAAGCTGTGAGGATTGTGAGCAGCCCAGAAGTTAAAAGGACTGTATGTACAATGGGTGCATAAGGCAAGCAGATGCCAGGCAAACAAAGAGGGCAGCATTTGGTTGTTAGATAGTTGGTTGCCTCCCTTAGCAGTAAGCTCTCCAGACTGAATGCACAGCAAATCTGGGAACTATCTGTATGGACAGTCATTTAAGACTGAGTCTCTGGAATCACTTGATTCCCACTATCAAAAAGGATTTGGTGTTAAATGGACAGTGTCTTTGCTTGAACTGCTTGTGCTTCCTCTTGATAGCAGTCACAGGGAGCAGGAAACCTGGGCCTGGCTGACAGGGCTCTTAGCATGGGGGCCAGTGCCCCCCAATTTCACATTCCCTCAGACATGCAAAAATCTAGATATTTAGTATCTAACCGAAGGGCATATGTGCCTCGTGCTGTTCCGTTCCCTTATGATAGCCATGACCTGTGGGCAGGAAGAAAGCCGAACACTTTGCCGTTATCACTTCCTCCTGGCCCTTTTTCTGAGCCTATCCCCCCCCTGTCTGTGCACAGGCTCCAGGAGAGATGAAGCAATGCCTTTCACTGCTGCTCCTTCTGGAGGGAAGAAGCCAAAAGAGTGTGGTTTCCACCCTAGAAAGAATCCTAGAAAAAATAATTCTGCTCTTAGTTCATAAAGCATCCCTGACTGAATTTTTTATAACTATGGCTTTCTACAAACACAGCGTCGAGTTAAAGCATTGCTAGTATTGATCCTGACAGA
>NW_015208931.1:0-918 GCF_001447785.1 Gekko japonicus | reverse complement strand
CTCCTCTTCTTCTATTAAGAGCAAATATTTAAAAAAATGTTTCAGTGACACTTCTCCCCATCAAAGGATGCTAAAATTTACAAAACCATCTTCAGAAAATGCTGGTTCTTTCTTCTACCCCTGGTGGGTGTGTTCTAGGGCACAGACCTGTTGGAAGGCTATGTCTCAAAAGCTTTCCCAATGTTTAAATGTATCGTTACCTTGGTCTCCTGAAACCTTTTGTTTCAACTTTGTGGCAATGATATCAATTGAGCTCCAGACTGTAGTCCTTAATGCATTAACGACACCTCATTTGGCTTTTGCTAGACATGGCGCTGGGCAGTACTCCAAAAATAGAGGAATGGTTGGGAAAACTCCAGGGATTTTATCTTTTGATGAGGCTCAGTGCTTTATGAAATGCTCAAGATCTTAATCAGCTGGATTTGTCAATGGAACAAATTGTTGTGAATCACAACGTTTTATCTATAACATTGTAAAGTATTTTTCTCCTACATAACTGTTATGTACAATTTCGTTCCTTTCAAGAAGTCTATTTTGTAATGGATTGATGATTAATGCATCAGTAAATATATCAAAAAAGAACAGCAAAAGGGCACAAAGCAACTTGACAGTATGCACCCTTCCATAACTTTTCAATTGATCAGTATTCACATGAGCTAATTTTACTATATTTTAGCTTAGTAAATATTGAGAGCCCAAGAGCTTGTTTTACAAATCTAAATAATATGGTTACAATAAAAAGTGGGGGACATATGAGGGCATCTCATTTTCTCTGTATCCCCTCCCCCACTATTTCCCCTTACCCTTCCCTGGCAGCCCCGATGGCGTCTTTCATTTTTCTGCTTCTTTTTCTTCTTGCAACTTACCAGCCAATCTTCCTTTAGTTGTCTCTCAGGTCTTCAGCTTTCCCCACTTCCT
>NW_015208930.1:0-886 GCF_001447785.1 Gekko japonicus | reverse complement strand
GCTGTGGCTCACTGGAAGAGTCTCTGCTTGGCCAGGTCCTAGATTCAGTCCCTGGCATCTCCAGTTAAAAAGGACCAGACAATAAGTGATTTGAAAGACCCTGGAGAGCTGCTGTTGGTCTGAGTAGGCAATATTGACCTTGATGGACCAACATCTGATGCAGTATAAGACAGCTTCATTTGTGTTCATGCATGTTTGCCACTTGTTTGAAAGGCTCAGGACAACAGTCTTCAGCCTTTTCCAGATCTGATCTGCAAGAACATGACATCAGAATCAGGTGATGGGAAGTGGTGGAGCCAGAGGTACAGCGTCACAGGTGTCAAGGCCAAGACCGTGGTCAGTAAAGTGAGAACCAAGGTACACAAGTGGAACACGAGGAAGTGTCCCATAGTCAGGGACAAGCCAAGGGTCAGAGCCTGGGAGAAATTCTCTTCACCACTAAGTGACCTCGCCTTGCCATCCCGCTCTCTCCTCTCAGTATACATGCAAAGAGAATCAGGAGCCATAGGCCATTTTCAAATTGCCTAATGGATTTTTTCTGTCATTTCAGACAGACCTGTTTTAGTAACCAGCTGCTAGTGGAACTTATTTACCTGTTCATACAACCCCACTTGCGTTGGGTTAGGAAAGCGTGGTTGAGCCACTTTTGAGGGAAACGGCTTTTTTCCAGTTTCAACACTTTCGTTGAGCTTCTGAATGCATGTGGTGTGCTGTCTAAAATGTCCATAGTGCTTCCTACAATTACAATGCTGCTTTTTTCCTACCCTTTTCCACAGTACGATCTTCCCCAGACTTTTAAAAATGTTCTAATGTGAGCATAATAGCGCTAAACCACTATAGCATTTAAGTGCTATAGCGACACCATTGAATCACAGAATCACAGAGT
>NW_015208929.1:0-876 GCF_001447785.1 Gekko japonicus | reverse complement strand
TTGGTTGGCACCCTTTCTGGGATGGGATTTCATCGCCGCGAGAGAACCACTTAGCCTGAGCAGAAGGCTGCATTGCCTGAGCCGCTGAGCAACTACCAGCAGTCTCTGCGGAATTAGAGGGAGAGAGAGCCAGCCAGACAGACAGACAGACAGCCGAACTGGGGCTTGGCTCAAGGAGAGTCAGGTTCGAGTCCCGGCGCTTCCAAGTGTTGTCCAGCCTTTCCTCTCCCCCCTCGCCGACCTTACGGGGTCGTTGTGATGACCAAAGCGGAGGGAGAGACTCCGCTACGTTCCCAGGAGGAAGGGAGGGATAACACGGTGCCAAAAAGACCCTGCAAAGGAGCGGTTCTTTGAGGCTATGCTACGGGTGGAAGGGAGAGGGGGAAGCCCTGGTTTTGGGAAGGGGGAAACGCCACGGCTGCTGCGGAACCACGGAGAGCGGCCGGGGCCGGCGAGTGAAATTGACACGGGGCGAGAGAGCGGCCGGGGCCGGCGAGTGAAATTGACACGGGGCGAGAGAGCGGCCGGGGCCGGCGGGCCGGGGCCGGCGAGTGAAATTGACTCGGGCGAGAGAGCGCCGGGCGGGGAAACTTACCCGGGATGAAGTTTGCGCAGAGCAGTAAGAGCAACTGTTCCTGGAACGCGAGGAAGCCCATCGTGGCGCGCTCCGGCGACGCAGCCCCCTTTCCCTCCGGTCAGCGGAGCAACGCCTCCCGCTTCGCCCCCCGCTCCGTCCTCGCGTGCTCCGGACTCATCGTCGCCTCCGGGGTCTCCCTTTCGGCGGGTCCGATCGCCCCGCCGCTGCCTCCCAGCCCGCAGAGCTGACCGCCTCGGCTCGCTCCCCTCCGCCTGGCTGGCGGCACTGCCTGCCTGCCT
>NW_015208928.1:0-869 GCF_001447785.1 Gekko japonicus | reverse complement strand
CCCTGCTTCCCGCAAGTGTGGCACGTCGCATTGCGGAACCGGCAAGACCTGCATTCGTGCTCCTCGCCACAGCTTGCGCACATGGGATGGCTTGCAGCCCTCGCGGTGGGAGCGGAGCTGCCTGCTCCCTGTGGCTTTCGGCAGCCGGGCTGGCGGACGATGCGGACATCCTCGCCCTCAGGGTCCATGTTGGGGGGCATCAGGTGGGCCGCCGTTGGGGGCCGGTGGGACTCCTCGTGAGCGATGGCGAGCTGCAGGGCTGCGTCTAACATGAAGTCGGCGGTCCTGACCAGCTTCCTCCGCAGTTTGAGGTCGCTGAGGCCCCACGCGAACTGTGTTAAGAGGTTCTTCTCCACTTTGGTGAAGGCACAGTCCATGGCCAGCTGGCGCAGAGCGGCCATGAAAGCGGCGGCTGACTCACCCGGTTTCTGCACGTGGCCTTGGAACGCTAACCACCTTGCTAGAGTAGTAGGCCGGGGCGTGAGGTACCTGGTCAGAGCCTCGATGATGTCTTCGTATGAACTTTCCAGGATGGACCTGGGCGCGAGGAGGCTTTTGGCGAGGCATACGGTGTTCACGCCGCAGGAGCTCAGGAGTAAGGCTCGTCTCTTGCCCGGATGTATTCGAGGTGGCATGTTAGTTGGTCGGTCCACGAGTCCCAGAGTTCCGGATGGGCTGGATCGAAGATCTCCAAGTTCCCTCGAGCGGAGGCCATGGCGTAGCGGTAGCGAGGGGAGCGGGGTTCCTGGTGCGATGCGCAGTGCGGTGCTGCTGCGAGCGATGCGGGGCGCGTTGCGGCAGAATCGGAGCTCGGTGCTGCGCTGGGCTGTAGCCAGGCCGGACTCAGCGGGATCCCACCTTCGTCGCCA
>NW_015208927.1:0-926 GCF_001447785.1 Gekko japonicus | reverse complement strand
AAATTCAGGCCTTATATGTCATTTTGCAATAGAACAAAGCTTGAGTCCACTGGTACCTTTAAGCTTTCGCGCGCATGCACACTTCTTCAGATAGTCCAATGAATATCTGATTAATATCGTCATCACATAATCTGATTAATATCTGATGAAGTCTGCATGAACACAAAAGTTTGTACCCAGAATTAAACTTTGTTGGTCTTACAGGTGCCACTGGATTCAAACTTTATTCCGTGATCTGAAGGGTTGAACGTGATTAAAACAAGCAACAAGAGAAACGATCACTAGGTGGCCCCATTGCAACGTATTCTGTCGCACCCTGTTACTCAGAGACTTAAGAAAATATATAATTCCCTGGCGCCGCTTTTCATGGAAGTTCTAATTATATATTATACATTTTATTTTTGCAATTAAAATTTAGCAGCCTTTCACCAGAGAACCAAATTATATGTCCTTAGCAAGGCATTTTTAAGTACAAGAAATAAACATATTTATTAAAAATAAAAATATTTAATAACCATACACTCGATATCTTAATTTTATTTGTAGGAGCATAAATGCTTTTTTTTTTTTGGCCAGGCATCCCATAAACTGCAAATAAAATGTTTTGACTCATCAGGGGTAAAAGTCAATCTACTTTTGGGGGCTATTAAATGTTTATTGGTTTATCAATACAAAATGTAACAAATGCAGCAATGGGTTTGTGTCCTATCTTTCTCTCTGTATGGTATAGATCTGCTATATAAACACTTGATAAAGCTGAATTATCCCCATTCCTTTTTGTACCCATCTTCTTTAACAAGTTATGTAATTCAGATTATAAAAGGTTTCATGACACGTAACGTTAGAACCTTTTAATAGCAAGGAGGTAAATGATGTGGGGGGAGAGGCTGTGGCTCCGTAGTAGAGCATCCACTTGGCATACAGAA
>NW_015208926.1:0-924 GCF_001447785.1 Gekko japonicus | reverse complement strand
AAGGCAGAGTGGGGATCTTGGTCTCCCGGCCCTAAATCCAACACTAAACACGCTGACATCCACTGCTTCCACATATGCAGCTGTCACCACAGAGAACGGTGAACCCCTACATCTCTGCATTCCTATTAACCTGTTTTTTTCACCGTGCCTTATCGCTGTGCCCCTCCCCCCAATGACTGCCATAGTGCCTGACTAGATCTAGCCGTCATTATGTGATGAATCGGTCTGGAAGAGGGCTGGGTGGTTTGATTTGTTTGCTTTTTTTTACGCTTATGCCTCACTCTTCCTTAGAAAGTCTCGTGCTCCTTGTATGGGCTCCCAGGGGCCTCCTATTGAGGCACAGATCTGTTTCGTTTCAACAGTGTGTTCCAGATTGTTCATTGGATCACTGGGATCACTGGTTGACCCCCCCCCCCCCGAGAGCATACTTTCATTCTTCTACATCTTACTGTAGAATGAAGTACAGTTGGCAACTGAAAGACCCTGAAGACCAGGCCTTTGCCACTGCTGTATTTTAGCACATCTTTTGCTGGCTGGCTGTGGCTAGATAGGAAGGTGAGGTGCTTCACAGAGCTCTGAGCTTCACTATCGAACTATTGGAAGTCCCTCTCAGTCTCCCTCTAGGTTCTGAGACTTTGCCAAGTACAGCTTCTCCGTCTGTCTATCTGTTTAATCTTGCCCTTCTTTCAAGGAGGTGAGGATGGTGTATATCGTTCGCGTTTCCCCATTGTAGCCTTCCAGCAACCCTGAGAGAAAGGTTAGTCTGAGAGACAATGACAGGCCCAAGATCATCCAGACAGCTTTCATGTCAGCGTGGGGATTCAAACATGGGCTTCCCAAATGATACTATGAAACTCTAACTCAGGGGTCCCCAGTATGGAGCATGTGGGTGCCTGGGTGCCCACCAACACCTTTCATGGTCCC
>NW_015208925.1:0-922 GCF_001447785.1 Gekko japonicus | reverse complement strand
CAGACATCCCCTGGGGGAATCACCTTACCACACATTGCTTCCGCTGTGGATTGTCTAGATGTCGTCTACTGAATGAGGTGTGCGAGCGGTGGCTTTTAAAAAAAAAACACAAAAGTTTGCACATGCACATAGGTATGATATTGCATCCTCGGTTATCCGCGCATGCGCAGAATCAAGATTTTTTTTAAAAGTCGCCCATTCGGGTATTGGGAATGACTTCAGACCATCCCGAACGGGCATTATGTTAAATCGCGCGCTGGAACGATCAAATGGGGGAAAGTCCGCAAGTGGCCTATTGGAACCGAAAACTCAAGATTTATAGTATCTTTTTAGTATGGCTCCGAGGCGCGGCAAAATGGGATGCTCACGGAAGACAGACGTTTCCCAGATGTTGATGTCTGGACATTACATTTACATCCACGGGGCGCCCATGCTTCATGCAGAAAGAAAGGTCTAAAGAGCCGTCTGAACACACCCTAATTGGCCGGTTCTCTCAAGTTAATCAGACCGTTGAATTCTTCCGACTGTTGGGTTGAGCTGAATTGTGAGCAAAGATGGGTTTCCGAAAGGGGGAGTCTTGAAATTCAGATTTAGAGCTCTCCTGGGGTGACCCCAATAGCATCCTGTCGTTTTTGACTACCCTCAGAACCTTGGCACTCAATGGGCTTTACACTGGCATCTTTGAGCATCGTGCCATTTTTTTAAAAAAACACTTCCAGTTGTTGCTCAGATGCATAAGGCTACTGGAATTCAGTATTTACCGTTGGTCACTGTTGTGTAAAGAGTCATTCAGCTCCAGAGTATTGATAGATGTTTACGTTCATACACCTTTTTGATGTGGTAGTGAGTTTTCCGAGAAGACCGTTTCAGAGGGTGGTCATATGGGTCTGCAACTAGAGATGTTAAATTTCCGGAAATTTTG
>NW_015208924.1:0-907 GCF_001447785.1 Gekko japonicus | reverse complement strand
TGCATCACTTATTTGTTTGCTATTTATTTATCTAAAGCATTTTATTCCACTTCTCCTGGAAGAAATGGCTGCTCCGGAAGGTGGCCTGCATAGCATGATGCCCTGCTGAGGTTCCCTCCCCTCACTCCGCCCCACTGTCCCAGGCTCCCCCCTCAAATCTCCCAGTATTCCCAAGCCCGGAGTGGGTGACCCCATGCTCAGCACTGTGTTATTATAGCCGCCTCACTCTTTTGAGTAGCAGCTCACAGACACCGGTAGTTGCCACGGTAAACAGATGGAAAGCATGAAGGGTCGGGAGCCACTGTTGGCTGATGCAATGTGGTATGATGTGCCCCCTGTGAGCTTGGAGGCATGCCTGTGTCTCTTGCGCGCTTCGCTGTATTTCCTTGAGCAAAGGCTGCCAAGACCCTAGTGTGCCTTGGTTTCCCCATCAGGCGGGAAGCTTCCTTGCTTGGGATGTGTTGCATGTAGGGTTGCCATTCCCCTGCTGCGGGCGGGGGATCCCTGGGTTGTGTGGGCTCCTGCTCACCACTGGCCAGCTGGCTGGCGGGAGGAATTTCCCCCCGCCCAACAGTGACATTACTGGAAATAAACATGATGCACCTATGTCACCCGGAAGTGACACAGGCACGTTGGTGAAGTCGGTGGGGGGACGCTCTGGTTTTTGGGTAAAACTCTAAGGTTTGAGGCCAATTTTACCATAGAGTTTTGCCCAAAAACCAGAGCATCACCCCCAACGTGCCTACATCACTTCTGGGTGACGTGGGCATGTCGTGTGACGATGCTTCCCGCTCCCGGAATGTTCCCCGCATCACCTACCAGGATTTCCAATGGACCTGGCGACCCCAGTTGCAGTGAAAACCATTTATTTCCAAGGAATGGATGGGACTGTAGCGAGGGAGCGGCA
>NW_015208923.1:0-927 GCF_001447785.1 Gekko japonicus | reverse complement strand
TGTAGGAAGCCAGAAAGCAAATTACTCAGACATAGGTTTGCCAGTCTTCTGGTCAGGGCAGGGGCTTCCTCACCCCCCCCAAGTTCCATTATTCACCACTGCTTGTGGGAGAAAAATTTTAAAAAACCAGCAACATCACATCACTTCCAGGAAAACCCATAAGTGACAGAGAATAGCTCTAAGAATTGCCACAAACAGTAGAGTTTATGGTGATTCCTAGAGCTAATCTCTGTCACTTCTAAGTTTTCCCTGGAAGTGATGCAACATGTAATGTGTGTGATGTAAAGACACAGGCCCTTCAATGTCTCTACATGGCCTGGCAACCCTACTCAACCATCACCCTCACCTCCCTTGCCTCCTGTTCACTCCCACCTAAAGAATCAGAAACCCTTAAATTGGAAATCTATACTAACACCTATCATAAGCTTAACCTTAACAGTATAGGGAATCTGTGGTACTCTGGTCTGCATAAGCAATGCCAAGGCCTCTTCCCTTCCCTGGGATCTAATATCTAAAAGATTACCAAATTTATATTTTCTCAGTCTTAAAATTATAGTCTTTAAAAATCATGATCCTTGCTCCTTCTACAGACTTCGACAGATCTAGTCACTCCATAGAACTCACTGGTCTGTCCTTCTTTTACTTGTACTGACCAGTGACTTGTACTGACTGCCTGGACTGCTCCAGGTAACACCCACCTGCAGGAATTCATTTGCTGGCTGTTTCTGTTTCTCCTCCATTTCCTTGATAAGGAGGTCTACAGCAGAAATTTCTGCAGAAAGTTTGTCAATGTGTGCATTCCACTTGACCTCAATCCGATCATCCAGATCTTTTAGTTTCGCCAGCAGGTGGCGCTCTTGTGCTTCCAAAAACTGGTGTAGTTGTTTGAACTCTGCCTTAATTTTCTGTCTTTCTCTCTCTGTCTGC
>NW_015208922.1:0-933 GCF_001447785.1 Gekko japonicus | reverse complement strand
CCACCACCACCACCACTCTGCCTTTCTCTGATTCCTGGTTGCACATTCCCTGTGACTGCCTCCAAATAGGCAAACCCTGGTTTACATTTGGCTCGTGTTTCGTCTCCACCAGCCCCATATGCTCCTGGTGCAGCTCGGCACAGTTGCCCCTGCTGGGAGTTTCTCTGCCTGACCTCACCAGGCTGCGCCGGCAGAAGCTAGAAACGATTGTTGATCGCCCTGCCCTGGAACGCTACTTTTGCTCTGGGAAATGTCGAAAGGGCTGGGTAGAGCAGTGAAATCTGGATTTCGTAAACTGTCCGTTGGCAGGAGACGGGTGGGGAGTTCACGCTTCGCGGCAGGCAGCTCAACGAGATGATATTTTGGCCTCCTACGAGGAGGGCATTCTGTGAACTATCTGAGAGAAGCCTGTTAAGTTATTTGCTGAAGGAAGGACCGCAGGATGTTACGGGCACCTTCCCGACTGGCTGCTGTTCCATGCCAACCCCTGACATCTATAGCACATAGTGAAACCACCTCAGTTCTTCATGTGTTGTTGTTGTTTTTAATTCTCCTGCAGTTTCTCCTGCTCAGTCTCAGGTTCGCAGTAATCGTAGGGACTGCAGGAAAAGACAGTTTTGCAATCTCCGGGCACCCAAGGAGCCAGGCTTCCTCAGTGCACTGATTTTAGCTACCGATCAACAATGAGATGTTGCAACTGTTTGCTTTGGGAGAGCTGCCAATGAATAGGTGAGAAGGATTTTGAGGACGTAAAGTATTGTGTTAAAACAGGAGAGAATCTTCGACCGAAAATTGTCGGTGATTTTTTTCCATACCGACTTTGCAATTCTGTTTGCAAATGGGATGGCTTCCTTTAGAACGGAGAGGGCTGCCTTTGGCAAGCTGCTGGGGAAGGCTAATGATTTCAGCCATGCTGCTTGAGGCCTGGGAGGC
>NW_015208921.1:0-856 GCF_001447785.1 Gekko japonicus | reverse complement strand
TTAAAAAAATTGGGGCCCTAAAACAGCCGTGGTGGGGGGGCAAGTTCCATTCCAGCAACAGGAGTACCTATTTTCACAATTTAGATCCTGCAGGTTCACAGTGGATGTCATGTCAGACAAAGTATTAAGGCGCCCAAGTACCAGAATTGCTTTCTTCAAGTTAACCTGTCAAACACGGTTAAGGTTGTATAAACCATGCACTTTGCAACTGCATCCTAAGTACGACCACTCAGGCTGGAGTGAAAAGATGAAGCCAGCATGAAGCAGAAAACGAAAGAGGGAGAAAGACATGTGAGGCAAAGATAGATCCAGGTGGGGCGGCCATGTATCCAGTTTTAACTGATGTAATTTATGTAATGTAACCATCGGAATGCCTGTTTGATTACTGTGGTTATGGTTTTCTGATCTTATATTGTAATAAACTTACTACTTACTTACTATACTTTGAATAAAACGTTTTCACGCCGGGCACGTCTCACATTTTGGGGCCGGTGGGGAATGGGCCTATTTATTTATTTATTTTATTTTATTTATTTGGGATTTGTATCCCGCCCCATCCAGTATTCAGCTTGGGGCGGCTTACATAAGTTAAAATATATATACAATCAACAGCATAATAAAACAATGTATCTAACATAAAATTTGGTGCTTGTGAGACAAAGACAGGGCCATAGGCACAGCGGGGCATTTGGGAAAAGAGCCCCATGATGGATGAGCCATGCCAGACCCCCACTACCCAGTGCGCTGTGCCCCTTACCCCTGCTGCCCCTCTGTGGTTCTCTTCCAGGGAAGCCATCTGCCCCTTCTGGTCAATTTCTCCGCCCCCCATCAGCTGCTAAACCTAACAGCTGATCAG
>NW_015208920.1:0-1026 GCF_001447785.1 Gekko japonicus | reverse complement strand
CTCAACACTCCCAGCATGCTCCGTGGAGGGCTCTCCCTTGGCCAATCTCCGCTGGAGCTGGCAAGGAACGAACCGGGGTGGGGGGTGTTTCTCTTCCGTTTCGCCAGCTCGCAAAGGGAATTTTCCAGGGGCCGATATATTATCAGCGCTGCATCCAGGTGCCTCTCTGGGACCCCAAAACAGCCCGCCTGTGAGCTGGAGGAAGATAGGAAGAGGGCCAATGTTCCCTCTAAGCTGTGGAGTCTTGTGAGCACAAATTCTACTTTGTGAGTCCCTGGCATTAAAGTTGAGCGCAAGCGATTTGGCTGCTGCACAAATTAGTTTGCTTTGAGGTCCTCCTTCCTGAGCTAAGGCAAAAATCTGTGAGCCGGAGGCTAAAAAACTGTGAGCTGGCTCACACCAACTCAGCTTAGAGGGAACCCTGAAGAGGACTGCGCGGTGTCGTCGTTCACGGGCCTGTGTTTCTGGGCTCAGCGGGCAGGCTGCGAGAGCGGAAGTGGCGAAAAGCGTTTGCCTTAATCGGGGCCGGGGCCGCCGGTGTGATTCTCTCCTTGAAGAAACGTCTGGAAATTCTGCAGCAAAGTTAACCCGAGCGGTGCCCGGAAAGGGGGTAGTGTCCGTGACCTGGGAATGAAGCAGACTTGCTAGACGCCTCTCGCTCGACGTAATTCGCTCTGCTTAAAAAAAGAAGAAGAGGAAGAAGAGAAGAGATTGGATTTAATACCCCGCCCTTCACTTGGAGTCTCAGAGCGGCTTACAAACTCCTTTCCCTTCCCCTCCCCACAACAGACACCCTGTGAGATGGGTGGGTCTGAGAGAGCTCTGACACAAACTGCTCTTTCTCAAGGACAGCTGTGCCAGAGCTTGTGACTGACCCAAGGTCACACCAGCAGGTGCAAGCGGAGGAGTGGGGAATCAAACCAGGTTCTCCCAGATTAGAGTCCGCACACTTAACCACTACACTGTCAAGGGGGGAGGATCAGGGGACCGAGCAACGCCCAGCCCCACCCTGTCTGCGATAAATTT
>NW_015208919.1:0-947 GCF_001447785.1 Gekko japonicus | reverse complement strand
CCCAAAGAAGTCTCAGAGCGACTTACAATTGCCTTTGCCTTCCCCTCCTCGTAACAGACAACCTTTGAGGTAGGTGGGGCTGAGAGAGCTCTCTCGAAAACTGCCCTGGAGAGAACAGCTCTGAGAAAACTTGTGACTGACCCAAGGTCACACCAGCAGCTGCATGGGGAGGGGTGGGGAATCAAACCCGGTTCTCCCAGAGTCCACGCTATTAACCACTGGCTCTCAGACAAGCCCAATCTCATCAGGTCTTGTCCCTGGCTAGTATTTGGATAGAAGACCTCCAAGGAATACCAGGGCCGTGATGATAATAATGACAATTATCATATGGCATTGTGCATAGTCTAGCCAGGAGAGTCTTTCCCCCCCAATCTACCCACTTTCTGTGACCCCACACGGCAAGAATTTTTAGCCAATGGTTTAAAAAAACAAAAAATCACTAGTCCCTATTATTCAACCACAGTCAGTCTGCCAAAGATTCAAACTGGCTTCTGCATACCTTTAATGGGAAGGAGAGAAAAAATAGAAGTCAAGACAGATGATCCATTCCCCCCCCCCAACCAGGTGTTGCAACTAATGGCTAAAAATACCAAAAAACTACTGTTCGGGAACAGCAAGTGAGAAGAAGAGGAGATTGGATTTATACCGCGCCCTTCACTACCCAAAGGAGTCTCAGAGTGTCTTACAATCCCGTTCCCTTCCTCTCTCCACAACAGACACTCTGTGAGGTAGGTGGGGCTGAGAGAGCTCTTTCGAGGACTGCTCTTGAAAGAACAGCTCTGAGAGAACTTGTGACTGGCCCAAGGTCACACCAGCAGCTGCATGGGGAGGAGCGGGGAATCCAACCCGGTTCTCCCAGATTAGAGTCCGCGCTCTTAACCACTGGACCAAACTGGCTCCCTCGTGAGGGCAGAAGGGTTCCAATCTCTCCTTATATATAATTGAAT
>NW_015208918.1:0-949 GCF_001447785.1 Gekko japonicus | reverse complement strand
AAACTAACAAGCTGTTGACAAGAGCAAGACTTGGAAAATGACCAAGAGCTGGCCAGGTTTGCATAAACCCCAGCCAACATGGAAGACATAAATCATGGACAGGTCAACTAAAGAAGATAAGTTAAAAGGACTAACAAGCAAAAGTTGAGAGATGCTTCAAAAGGTTTATGAAAACAAAATAATAAATCATGCATGCCTGAAAGCCAATTAAAAGGGTCAATTAAAAAGGCAGAATTTGTATTATAAAAGGGTGAGTCCTGCTGGCCTGTGCTGGCTAAAGTGAGATGGTGTATTTAAAAATTAAAAGTTTAATTTAAACAAAATTATCAAAAAATATCCTGATTGACCAAAATAAAAACTGATAGATTCAGTGCATCTACAAGATCTTTATGTCATGGGCTACTTTAAAGCACTAAAAGAATTCATGTGAATGGTTTAATTCTTTAGAATGTAATTGTAATGATATGTTTTCATATTTTGTATACCTTTTATTGAAAATAAGTTTATAAAATGTTTTAGGATTATTGTTATACTTTTATATGCATGTATTAACATTAAAGAACCATTTTTGTAATGAAAACATTTAAGTTTGTACTAAAAATGAACTCAGCCTGAGAGTTCATTCAAAGGTGAAAGAAGTCTGGGAAGACAGCCAAAAGAAGTAAACAAAAACATAAATCAACATAATGAGCAGTGCACCTGCATTGTAGAAGTTGAGATGCAGCCAAATAACATCCTGTGTGTCAAATATGTGATTGATGACTGACCAGACAAAGAAATCTGAACTGAGCATGGCGAAATGATGTCAGTGGTGATGTAAAGTGGGGAGGAGCAAGAAGAGTATAAAGCAAGCTCCTGGCTTTAGCACGTTGAACATCTACGAGCTGTTAGGTGTTCTTTTATTCCAATAAATTCTTTTCTTACCCTTTATTGCCTGGATGATTGTTTT
>NW_015208917.1:0-950 GCF_001447785.1 Gekko japonicus | reverse complement strand
GAATTCTGGCAGGGATTGGAGGAGCTGGTATGTGCAGGGGGCATTATCAGCTGGGAAGGCACCAGAGCCTGTTATAACCATAAGTGTAAAAATTACCTTTAACAACATTTTAATCAAAGTGAATGCATTGCTAATAGACTAAAGGTATTCAATGAAACTAACGTTGAGGCTAGACTCTTAAAACGCACTCTACATGGGTCTGTCTGAGAAGAGAACTTGGAAACTCCAGCTGATACAGAATGCTGCTGCTTTTTTACTATTGGGAACTAGACAGCATGTTGGATCCAGCACAACACTTCTTCTTCCGCTAGAGCCCTTGTACAGGTGGAAATCCTAAAAAAAGAACAATCTAGCTGCTTGAGCTATGTCAAACTTTCTGTAACCATACTTGCATTTCCACAAAATCTTGTGCAACCAATTTTTTCTGGGAACTATAATATACTAGCAATAAGGCCCGTTGCGGAGACAAATGCAACGAGCTCTAGCTGGGCTGCTGCCTGGCAGCCCCTCCCTCGGGAGAAGAAGGAGCAGTGGCGGCCTCGTCCTCCGGGGCCAGCTGCGGGCAGAGCAGTGCCACTCCGCTGTCGCCACCAGTGTCCCAGCTCCTGCTGCCAGGGTCGGACAGGAGGAGGCGTTTGGTGCAGTGGTGGGTCTGCATCAGGGAGGCTTCATGGTGTGTTCAGTGGTGGTGCTGGTGGCAGCAGGGCGCAGCACAGCGGTGTCAGAGCCACTTTGGCTGAGCCAGATGACAACAGGGCTGCCGGCAGAGGGGCAGCCTCCTGCCACAGCAACAGCAGCCGCCCTGCCCCCGCTTCCTCCTCGGCTGCTTCTGAGGCTGGTGGCGCCTCAGCACAGTCGGCCCATACCGCAGAGTGGTTGTGGAAGTGGGCCAGAGGCAGGCAGGAAGAGGCACCGGCCTCCGGCTCCTCAGGGCTGTGTGTGAGGGAGAA
>NW_015208916.1:0-911 GCF_001447785.1 Gekko japonicus | reverse complement strand
TCTTCAAACCATCCGGCTTGACTTGGCAGACAGTGGAGGGAGAGGGACCCAAAACCGTGCCCCGAAGTCGAAACCTGCCCGCCTGTCAGATGCGGCCAGAGATCTTAGAATGAAGATGGGACTGTGCCTGAAATGCGGGGAACAAGGCCATTTCGCCGCGGACTGTGGAACAGGGCAAGGGAAGGACAAGCCCACGACACCGACACCGAAAGGAAAACCAACTGCCCAACCAAAAAGGGGGAGCGCAAAACCCAAATTTTCCCCGGCATTACAAGCCGCGACAGAGGAACCTTTGGAAGACTCGGCTGAGTCCGATCCTGAACCGGCGGAAAACGAGAACGTCCTGCTGTGAACGGCGCTCAGCAGCAGGACCTCTTAAGTCCGGAGGCGCCTATAGTGGTGAGAGAACCCCCCTCCCTATTTTTTGTGACTGTTTCGCTTTTGAACCCAACCCTGAAAACCCATGTGCGCGTTAAAGCACTTATTGACTCGGGGTGTGGGAGAGACTTAATCAGCCCTAAAGTAGTGGCAAGTTTGGAAGTTGGCATTAAAAAACTCAAGTCCCCAATTATTTTTACGCAGATGGATGGGGCACCCATGGATCCGTGTATTCATGAGACTATGCCACTCCGGGTGGGCGTGGGGGAACACTGGGAGGACAGAACCTTTGTAGTAACCCCCAAATCTCAGTTTGCTCTAGTGCTCGGAGCCCCATGGCTGTATTCCCATGACCCCTACGTACTTTGGGAGGAGGGCAAAATTGACTTTGTCTCCCCTAAATGCCACAAACATCGTTGGGAAGAAACATGGGGCCCCCCGCCATCGTTGAATTTCCCTTGTGCGACCTTAACGGCCGAGGAAATGGAGTCGCTACCCCCCGGGTATCACGACTTGGCTCAGGTGTTTGGTGA
>NW_015208915.1:0-925 GCF_001447785.1 Gekko japonicus | reverse complement strand
TCTAACCACTGGACCTGGCTTGTTTCATTAATTTTCTGACCGGTTTGATCGTTCCCCTGCTTTGGATCCTTACTCTCAGCCCAGACCTTCTGAGTTCCAGGCGGCCGCTCCTTACTCATTCCTGCCGATCTACAAAAATTAGGCTTGTCATCCTCCAGGTAGCACCCGGAGAACTCCTGCTATTACACTTGATCTCCAGACAATCAAGATCAGTTCCCTTGGAGAAAATAGCTGCTTTGGAGGATGGACTCTATGGCCCTGCTGAGGTCCCTCCCCTCCCCAAACCCCACCCTCCCCAGGCTCCACCCCCCAAATCTCCAGGTATATCCCAACCCAGAGCTGGCAACCTTGGCAATATTCTATGCTGTAATGAATTCATTAATTATTGTATGGCATTGTGTGTGGAATAGCCAGGAGATCCAGAGACTGTCCGGCACCCGTAAGTTCTAGCTCTTTAACAGTATGCACCAATAGGTGGCGAGCTAGACTTGTTTTTAAGGGCAACAGACGTTCAGAGGTGGTTTGCCATTGCCTACCTCTGCGTCGCAGCCCTGGTATTCCTTGGAGGCCACCCTTCCAAATACTAGCCAAGGCTGACCCTACTTGGCTTCCAAGATCTGATGGGATCTGCCTATGCAGGTTAGGGCTCTATGCTGTCCTGTTCCTTTGCAATGCTCAGCATACATGCTACACAACTGATCCACAGCCCTTGCCCAGCTAGACATAAGGTACTACACTGTTGACAAAACAGAAAGTCAACCTCCCCGGTGCTGCAGAAAATATATGAGTCCTATTTATATCCCAAACAAAGCAAGAATCTATATCAAAGGAGAAATGAGCTCAGCTGATCCATCTCAGCAATATGAGTGTGATGTGGCTGGCTTGCTGCGTGCCAACTGTATTTTACTGCAATGCTGAGGATATC
>NW_015208914.1:0-955 GCF_001447785.1 Gekko japonicus | reverse complement strand
CTGGATCTTCAAGTAAACCTTTCATTATTTATTTTATTCACTAAAACATGTATCTCCTGCCTTTCCTTGTGGGTTCAAGGCAGCTTACAATAACAGTTAAAAACATTTTCAGTTAAAACCAAAAATAAAATAGCAAACTTCAAATCTCTCCCCTCCCCAAAGATGCCTGTTGTTCAACCCCTCTGAAAAGCCCTGGCAGGCCCAGGCTCTGGTCAATGCCAGACAGGACACCCTAAGTGGTGGGATGGCCAACAGATGGCTGCCTGATGACCGTAGTTGGTGCCCAAGGACATACAGGAGATGGCCCTTCAAATATATATAAATGCAATATATATCTTGATTGTATTTATTAGCTATACTATTATGTTACCTGCTCCTAAGCCCCACATTAGTGGGGGAGAGTGGGATATAAATCTAATAAATAAATATAGGCACACGGGCAGGAAAATGCGGGGGGGAAGCGTGGCTGTTTGCCCCGGGGCAAAATAACGCGCAGTTGCGCCAGCAGACGTACCGTGGAGGTCCCGCGTCACCGCAGCCATAGTTTAATATATACTTACATTACGGTTATGCAGGGATAGGTACGGCCTCCTCCTTTTCTCCTCCCACCCCGGACGTTTATTGTTTTGATGGAACGCTGTGGATCATTGCTTATTTACCTGTTGCCATTTTGCCTTTTACTATATGGATTTCTTTACTATTTGTTTTATTGTTTACCATTGGCCATTTCATGAGCCCCTGGGCAAAGCGGCAGGATACAGATGACTTAAATAAACTTCCTAGAGTGTGGAGTCATGAAATAGCTGGGGGAAAGGGGTTGGGGGACGGGAACATTAAACAAAGCGATAACGGACTTCATGAGGAAAGTCAAGACCGAACAACAAGAGAAGGCATCGAGCCCGACCCTGATATGCACGAAAGATAACGGCCAAATTTTCCCAACTAGTGGTTCAGT
>NW_015208913.1:0-1062 GCF_001447785.1 Gekko japonicus | reverse complement strand
TTCTCTGCCAAATAATTTTAAGCAGGGCTTGTTCCGTAGAAAAAGCCCAGCAGGAACTCATTAGCATAATAGGTCACACCCAGCAGCAGCAACTCATTAGCCTATTAGGCCACACCCCTGACAACTCAGCTCATGAGCATATTAGACCGCACCCCCATGTTAGCAGAAGTGTGGTCATCCAGCCACACCCACCTTTTGCTTCTTATTCTGTTTATCTTATTTGTTGTCAAAACCCAGGGCTTTTTTTGGTAGCAGGAACTCCTTTGCATGTTAGGCCACACACCCCTAATGTAGCCAATCCTAATGAGTTTCTGCTGTTGGGTGTGGCCTATTATGCTAATGAGTTCCTGCTGGGCGTGGCCAACTAGGGAGCCAGCCGGAACTCCGTTCCTGTGCGTTCCTGCCCAAAAATAGCCCTGATTTTAAGTAAATGAAAGCATTTGGGATTGCTTTCCTTACTTTGTTTGGATCATCTTAAGTTAATGTGTGAGTGGTTTTTTCTAAAGTAAAACCTCAGTATTCAGGTTAGATTGCTGTGTTGGCACTTTGCGATCAATAAGAGGGTTTTGGGTCGCAGTTTGGGCACTCGGTCTCTAAAAGGTTCGCCATCACTGCTCTAGGAGTTACAAGACTAGGACAGGCCTTTCTCTTCCGGTGTGTGAGCCTCAAAGAATGGGAGGAAGGGGGGAGAATGCGCTCCTCCAAGATATGCCAGCAGTGCCACCCAGTGGTCACGCTTAGTACTCAACATGGCAAAGCAGTGTGCGTGCGCACGAAAGCTTATACCCAGAATAAAGCTTTGCTGGTCTTAAAGGTGCCAGGGGACTCGAACTCGGTTCTGTTGCTTCAGACCAACACGGCCACCCACCCAGATCTGTTTCTTTCCAGTTACACGGCGGCCAGCGTGATTGACACCACCAGCAAGTACAAACTGATCTGGAAGATGCCCCTGGAAGACGTGGACATCGTGAAAGGTTTGTGTAGCTGCTGTGTCGGGTAACTCATGGTGTGAAAAAGACGCTAATGCTAGTTGAATCATGACCAAAGTATTAATACAAATAC
>NW_015208912.1:0-979 GCF_001447785.1 Gekko japonicus | reverse complement strand
GAACCTGACATTGTGGGTGTGTGAGGGAGGTAGTGCAGGGGGCTGTGCAGGGGGTTGGACTAGATGACTCTAGAGGTACCTTCCAAATCTATGATTCTATGGTTCCAACTCATCAAGATGGAATTAGATAAACATCTGGAGCAGAGGTCCATGAGTGGCTATGAGCCACAAGGCATAGATAGGAACTCTCAGGCTGGGGCAAGGGATGCTCTGTATTCTTGGTGCTGGGGGGGGCAACAGTGTGAGAGCTCCTAGTGTCCTGGCCCCACTGCTGGACCCTGGTATTTTTGGCCACTGTGTGACACAGAGTGTTGGACTGGATGTGCCATTGGCCTGATCCAACATTGGCTTCTCTTATGTTCTTATGCTATACATTCTGCCATAAGTTCCTTGAGACAAGGAAGGCAGGAAGGAAATATTACTAGTAAGATCCCAGGATGCACACACACCACGAAGCGGCCTAATTCTGAATCAGACCACTAGTCCATCAAAGTCAGCATTGTCTACTCAGACTGGCAGCTGCTCTCCAGGGTCCCAGGCAGAGGTCTTTCCTATTAATTACTGCCAAATCCTCTCACCGGAGACGTTAGGGATTGAACCTAGGACCTTCTGCATGCACACCAGAGGATCTGCCATTAAGCCATGGCCCCTCGCCATCAAGGTCAGTATTGTCTACTCAGACTGGCAGCTGCTCTCCAGGGTCTCACACAGAGAAAAGTCTTTCCCATCACCTCCTGCCTGGTCCTTTTAGCTGGAGATGTCAGGGATTGAACCTGGGACCTTCTGCATGTCAAGGAGAGGCTTTGCCCCTGAGCCACGGCCCTTCCCCAAAATGCACACTTGAAGCTGCCTCATACTGAAACAGACCATTGGTCCATCAAGGTCAGTATTGTCTATTCAGACTGGCAGCTGCTCTCCAGGGTCTCAGGCTGAGAAACGCCTTTCACATCCCTGCCTAGTCCTTTTAGCTGGAGATGCC
>NW_015208911.1:0-1063 GCF_001447785.1 Gekko japonicus | reverse complement strand
TCCATTAGGCATAGTAGGCACAGTACCTC
The DNA here is from genome assembly GCF_001447785.1 of Gekko japonicus. NCBI lineage: Eukaryota > Metazoa > Chordata > Lepidosauria > Squamata > Gekkonidae > Gekko > Gekko japonicus. The sequence continues at coordinate 1,034 of NW_015208911.1, read as the reverse complement.
GGGCCTATGACTTTGTATCGCTACCTTCTCTGGCCCATGCATAATTTTCTGCAGGGCTCTTTTTGTAGAATAAGCCCAGAAGGAACTCATTAGCATAATAGGCCACACCCAACAGCAGGAACTCATTAGCATATTGGGCCTCACCCCTGACAGCACAGCTCATTAGCACATTAGGCCGCACCCACATGTTACTAGAAGTCTGGTCATCCAGCCACACTCACCTTTCCCTTCTTATTCTGTTTAACTTGTTTGTTGTCAAAACACAGGGCTTTTTTTGGAGCAGGAACTCCTTTGCATGTTAGGCCACACACCCCTAATGTAGCCAATCCTAATGAGTTTCTGCTGTTGGGTGTGGCCTGTTATGCTCATGAGTTCCTGCTGAGCGTGGCCAACTCAGGAGCCAGCCGGAACTCCGTTCCTGTGCATTCCTGTCCAAAAATAGCTCTGCTTTTAGGGGCCCACAAAAATGACTTAGGCCCCGGTCACATGTGCCAGAAAACACGGGGGGGGGGAGGCGTGGGTGTTTGCGGCAGCACAATTAGACCCGTGAAAACGTGATCAGACGCGTCAGTGGCAAACCACGGTCCCGTCACTCGGCGTGTGTGCTTCAACGAAGATGGATGGAGGGAAAAGCCACACCGGCGCGATCACATGGACGGAGTCCGTCGGCAGCCCATGGCAAACCATTTGCCAGTACTTTTAATCAGGTACTTTTTAACCGCACATTTTCGGCGGCACGCCACAGGTTGGCCACGTGTGTGCTACGCCCACCAGATGTTGCGATGTGATTGTGCCCGGAAAACCCGCCCAACATTCATGGCTCTCCCGCGGCAAATTCGCCGTGTGAACGGGGCCTTAGAAAGACGGACGGTTTCTTTGTGGGGTGGGGGGCATTGGCGGTGGGTTGCCCACCCTAAGCCTGAGTCCAGCTTTCCAAGGAGCCACGGAGTCTCCGCCTAGTTGTCGGTGCTGAGTTTGACCTGGATTCTCAGCTTGAGTTTAGGTCAGGCGGAGTGACGTTGTCCACATCCTTC